>NW_027266458.1:0-129702 GCF_046630445.1 Rutidosis leptorrhynchoides | reverse complement strand
ACACATTTACGATGTTATTCCTTCCTACTTATCTAAAACATGATAAATAATCGGATAGAGAAATATAGTTTGATTTTATCCAACTCCCTTGTACAATGAAACAACCTAAATTGGTCACCCCATTCATGTCTAGAAAATAATATTCGTAGGTCATAAACAAAATTGATCATAAACTTGATCTTTCATTAAAAATATTGATATGTAAATTACTAATTAATGAGAACGTTATATTATAGAAAGTGTTTTTGTTTAAGTGGATTTGGAGATACTTCGACTCCGCCAAGAAGAAAATCTTAAAAACACAAATACATAGAAAATAAATCCGGACTCTTTACTTCCAAAAAAAATTACTTTGAAAAAAGGATTTTTGATGCCCTTATTTTAAATTAGCCTTAAATTAAAGTTGTGTACTGCGATATTTTTTGAGTATTGATTTAGGAGACGGCAAGAGTAAATTATAAATGGTGTTGTACGGTGGTTGTAATTAAGATCCAATTCTTCAGGTAAGCTATTGATTCAATTTGAGAAGGAAAGAGCTCCAATATTTTAGGATTTTGACGAGTGATCAAAGATGCAACCTAGAATTTTGATGGATACAACATATATAAAACTAAGAAAGAAAATTATTTGAAACTGTGAATGGAAACATGATATATATGTCATGTCTTTGATGAATAATTGTTGTTTTGATTTTTTAGATTTATTTAAAAATAGACATATCTATTTCTTAATGAAATTGCATATTTATAGACCGTCATTGATAAATAAACTCACCATCCCGACTAAATTTATTGATCGCTATCGGTAGCTCCCACATACTTGGTCTAATGTACATTAAAAAATGAGTGAGGCCGTGGGTGGTACGGCGAGAGAGTCGGAGTTAGACGGCGGCGATGGTGAGATCCTGGGGGTCGGGGGCATGATGAAATTTAAATGAGGTTTGACCATGGGCAGTGATGAGTTGGGACGATGGTGTTTTAATGAGGACCATCTAACAGAGTTAGAAAGCATGATGGATGAAATTGGGGATTGCAAAACTTTAATCCACCTATGCTCCACATGTCAACTATATGATGATGTGTAATCCGTGTCATTTAACTTTTCAATTAGTTCGGTCGGACCGGGTATTGTGCAAAAGTTGTGCAATTGAACCGTTGTGTATTTATCAAACGCGGGCTCTATATAGATAGGTAGATCGATCCGTATAAATCAAAAGTTTAGTATATGTATAATCAATCAATCTATCAGGTGATTGGTCCAGCAAAGCATCACGTTCTCTTAGCAAATTGCAGACCGAATCAAATCTGTTGCTGCAAACTGTCTGGGCTCTTCACCTGTGGTCACCGTATCTGCTGACACAGGTCTGCGGCAGTTTACGTTTGTTGGCTATTTTCGTCAAACCTCTTTAATTCCATCATATATGATTCGATCCTTGCACAAGTCAGAATGGAAAACTAGTTATTGAGAATCCTGGTTGATTTATTCCTGTTTTGATGAAGATTTGATTTGATTTGAAGTGTTACTTAGTTTCCTATTCCGAAAAGGAAACTAGTTACCAAAAGAGAAGTCAACCGGCCAAAGGATTCTGTTGTGTATCAATTCCCATATCAGTGGGATTCTGATTGAAGGTGATCTCGAATTTAATCAGGGAAATCCTGATTTGATTCTCACGGTTTGGAGCACTATATAAAGAAGACAAAGAGACAAACCGGATAAGCACTTTTTCACCTTCTTCTTCATTGAGCTTAAACGAGAGCACTCATCAAACTATTGAGAGTTAGTTCATATAGTGCATTGCGTGTGCAACACCTGTGATCTGAAAGAGGGTTACAGCAAGTCCTTGCCCGTTTGGTAAGGCACTTTGTGTAAGTCCTAGGCTGTGTTAGTTTAGGCTGTGTGAGGTAAAAGCGAGGAGTACGCTTAGTAAAATAGGGAGTCGGTTATAGATGAGCGAGTTGTAACCCGTGTACTTGCCTATTGTTACAAAGATAGTGGAATACCGTTTTACCTCTGGGCTAGGCCCCGCAGATGTAGGGAAACCGAACTGCGTAAACATATCGTGTGTTGCTTTATTTTTCTGCACTGTTTTTTATCTTACTGTGCTAACAGGCTCCTGTGAGCACACCTGTTCTAACCTGTGATTACAGTCAGTATCACCTTCAAGTGGTATCAGAGCGGGCTCGAGAAAGCTTCTCGAGAAAAGATCTTGCAGATACTGACTATGGAAGACAAAATAGAAGAAGACGGCTCAACCACTCGACCTCCGTTGCTGACAGAGTCAAACTATGATTACTGGAAAAACAGGATGAAATGGTTCCTGAAGAGTCAAGATGAGGCAATCTGGCGTGCTACACAGGTGCTGTGGAAACCCCCTACTGTGACTGCAGACGGTGTTGAAGACATCAAAAGCGAAGATCAATGGACTTCAGGTGAACGAGCACTATGCACTGCAAATAGCAAAGCAGTTGGCATCATCCAGTGTGCAGTTCGTCCTAGCGTATACAAGATCATTCAAAACTTTGAAACTGCCAAGGAATCATGGGATGCACTCCAGCTTACTTACGAAGGATCGAGTTCAGTCAAACAATCCAAGCTGCATATTATCTCTAACAGGTTTGAATCTCTTACTATGAAAGATGATGAAACCATTGCTGAATTTGAAAAGAATCTTCGATACATCGCTAATGAATCTACTGCTCTTGGCGAGGTAATCCCGGAATCTAAGCTGGTGAGGAAGGTGTTGATTTCACTTCCAGAAAAATTCAACTCGAAGATGGATGCAATCAGCGAGTCAACTGAGTTTAAGAACCTGCGTTTTGATGATCTGATGGGTAAACTCAGAACCCATGAAATGACACTGGACATGAGGAGCAGGGACAAAGCCAAACCAAAATCTGTCGCGTTTAGATCTGGTGTGGAAGCTGCACCTGTGTGCACAGAGGAAGAACAGTTTGTCCGTGATCAGCTGGCACTTATAACTAAAAATATGGGAAAGATGTACAGGAAGTTTAACAAGCCCAGATACAGAGACTATTCATCTCCCAATGCTCAAAAGGATAATCGAAACTTCTAGTCTAAAACTGAGCTTGGAGGTAGCGAGCAGAGATTCAAGGAAGGTGAAACAAGTGAAGCTAGAACTAGACACAAGAAAGAAAAGATTCAGTGTCATGAGTGTCAAGGTTTCGGGCATATGGCTGCAAAGTGTGCAAACACCCTCGAGAAACAGAAGAAGTCTTTTATCTCTACGTGGAGCGATGAGGAGACAACTGAAGATGGGTTTGAAACAAGTGACGATGAGAGTGAAATTGAATTCCCTGCTCACAAAGCATTCACAGCTCATACACCTGTAACCATAGGACCTGTCCGCACAGACAAGTCACGAGAAATCCAGGGATCAGAAGATGACAGTGATGAAGATGAAGACATACATACTGCTTTCAAAAAACTTCTTGAACAAATGAGTGAGTCCTTGCGTATCAACCATCTACTAGTTGATGAAAATGATCAATTGAAGGAAGAACGACGAGACTTCGACAAAATAGTAGATAAGTACGAAGCTGAGATCAACCATTTAAAATCGAACTTGGCAGAGTCAGAAAAGAAGGTTGAAGAAGCAAACAATGTCATCAAAAGATTCAACCAGGGAAAAGGAAAACTTGATGAGATTCTGACTAAGGTTTCTCCAAAAAACAATGTCTTCGGGATCGGACACCAGACCTCAAAGACGAACAGAGGAGAAAACTCTGGGCACAAAAACAGAGTATCGAAACGCAGAATGATATGTCACTACTGCGACAAACCTGGACACATCAGACCGTGGTGTTACAGACGACAGGATGATATCCGAAGGCTAATTTCCACTCTCCCGAACAGAGCTCCAAAGAAAAAGATTGATGTTGTCAACCATTCTCAACCTAGGGTCTGGGTTCCGAAAAAGGAATTGAAAAGCCTCATGTGCAGATCCTCATCAAAGCATGTAAGTGACTGGTACTTTGACAGTGGCTGTTCGCAGCATATGACAGGAGAAGAAGACCTATTAAAGAATATAGTGTTCAAAAATAGGGGAACTGTCACCTATGGAGATGGAAGTTCAAACTCCATAATCGGAGAAGGAAACCTTCCAGTATCGTCGAAGGCAAAAATAAAAAATGTACTCTTGGTGGAAGGACTGAAGCATAATCTGATTAGCATAGCTCAGATATGTGATGAAGACTGTGAAGTCAGTTTCAAGAAGCACGGGTGTAGGGTAATTAACGATCAGGGAACGGTGATCATGACGGGAACTCGACAATCCGACAACACCTATACCCTGAATGAAGATGTAAAGTGCCTAAAGACTGGAGTCGACAATCTTCAATCATGGCATAAGAAGCTTGGGCATGTTAGTTACAGAAAATTAACAGATCTATCTAAAACTGGATCTGTGAAAGGGCTACCTGTGCTCGCACATAATCCTGACATCACGTGTGGAGACTGCCAACTGGGAAAGCAGACCAGGGAAAAGCATACTAAAGTTTCATACGTCACCACAGAAAGGCCGTTACAACTTCTCCACATAGATCTGATGGGGCCTATGCAAACTACGAGCCCTTGGAGGTAAGACTTATGCATTTGTGTGTGTTGATGATTTTTCCAGGTTTACATGGGTGGATTTTCTTAAAGAAAAGTCAGATGCTCCTAATGCCATCATAAAGCTGTGCACCAAACTAAACAATGACAGACGCAACACTACTGGGACTATCACTAGAATCAGGAGTGACCATGGAAAAGAGTTTGAGAACGCTGTGATAACAGCATTCTGTGAGCACAGTGGCATTACACACGAATTTTCTGCACCCATAACACCTCAGCAGAATGGCGTGGTCGAAAGAAAAAATCGATCAATTACAGAGATGGCCCGTACCATGATCCATGCTAAGAAACTCAGTTACAAGCTGTGGGGAGAAGCTATGTCAACAGCCTGTTACATCATCAACAGAGTACACTTGCGTCCACACACGAACAAAACACCATATGAGATTTGGAAACAGAAGAAGCCGTCAGTCAAGTACTTCCATGAATTTGGCAGCCTATGCTATGTGTTGAAAGATAGAGACCCACGAAGAAAGCTCGACTCCAAAAGCGAAAGGGGAGTATTTGTTGGTTATTCAGTAAATAGTAGAGCTTATCGAATTTTCATTGAAAGAACCAATACTATTACTGAATCAATCAATGTTGTGTTTGATGACAAGCAGGTAAACACAGAAAATGACGAGGATTGTGAACCTGGAACATGTCAGCTTTGGACTAGCGATAACACACCTAGTGTGGGAGCGTTAGGAACTGAAGGTGCAAACGGGGCTGAAAACACACCTAGTGTGGAGGCTGTACCCGTGAGCACAGACACCAGGAACACACAGGAGAATCTTACTGCTGTCGCAAACCCAAATGTTTACCCCTCAATCCGCATTCAGAAGAATCACTCAGCTGATAATATCATCGGAAACATCTCAGAAAGAAGCACTCGAGGAGTACCAAGGAAGAACTATAGAGATATGATAAATTATGTGGCGTATACTTCGAAGATTGAACCAAGAAAGGTTGAGGAGGCACTGAATGATGAACACTGGATTCTTGCTATGCAGGATGAACTTCACCAGTTTGAGCGAAACAAGGTGTGGGAATTGGTTCCTCGACCGAAGGATGGCAACATAATTGGCACCAAATGGATCTTCAAGAATAAATCTGACGAGCAGGGCAATATCACCAGAAACAAAGCAAGGCTTGTTGCTCAAGGCTACACACAGGTAGAAGGTATAGATTTTGATGAAACCTTTGCTCCTGTTGCTCGACTTGAATCTATTAGACTGTTGATTGATGTGGCTGCATATGGAAACATCACACTATATCAGATGGATGTTAAGAGTGCATTTCTTAACGGATATTTGAGTGAGGAAGTCTATGTGGAGCAGCCAAAGGGCTTTACAGATCCGACCTATCCAGACCATGTCTACAAACTGACCAAGGCTTTATATGGTCTCAAACAGGCCCCACGAGCATGGTATGAACGACTGTCTGTGTACCTGTGCCAACAGGGGTATCGAAGAGGTGGAGTTGACAAAATACTGTTTCTCAAAGCCACTGAGAAAGACTTAACTGTTGCCCAGATTTATGTTGATGACATCATCTTCGGTTCAACCTGTGATAAGGAAAGAAAACGATTCGTGCAGAGTATGGCGAGTGAATTCGAGATGAGCATGGTAGGTGAGTTAACCTACTTCTTGGGCTTTCAGATTAAGCAAGGAAAAGAAGGTACCTCCATTACTCAAGAAAAATATGCCAAAAAACTTGTGAAGAAATTCGGGTTAGAATCTTCGAAACCCATGAGAACTCCAATGAGCACAACTGAGCATTTGTCTAAGGATGCTGAAGGAGAAAATGCGGATCCAACACTGTACAGAAGCATGATTGGCAGCCTGCTATACTTGTGTGCTAGCAGACCTGACCTGTGTTACAGTGTAGGGGTGTGTGCACGGTACCAAGCTAATCCGAAGCAATCACATGTGAAAGCAGTAAAGAGAATTGTGCGATATGTCTCAGGAACCACAGGTTTGGGGCTTTGGTATTCCAAGGATACAAACGGAGTATTAGCTGGTTACAGTGATGCTGACATGGCAGGATGTATCGATGATCGTAGAAGCACATCTGGAGGATGTTTCTATTTGAGAAGCAATCTAGTGTCCTGGTTCAGTAAGAAACAGAACTCTGTGTCCTTATCCACGGCTGAAGCAGAATATATTTCAGCTAGTAGCTGCTGTGCCCAACTACTTTGGATGAAGCAAATGATGGAAGAATATGGCCTGGAGCAAGGTGTGTTAACGATCTACTGTGATAACACCAGTGCCATATGCATATCGAAGAACCCTGTGCAGCACTCCAAAACAAAACACATCCAAGTTCGTCATCACTTCATAAGAGAGCTTGTCGAAGAAAAGAAGGTGAGCCTGGAATATATCCCAACAGAAAGGCAACTTGCGGATATCTTCACGAAAAGTCTCGATGCAAATCGTTTTGAGTTCTTGAGGGGGGCTCTTGGACTTTGCACCATGACGTGACAGTTGAGATAAGTGCTTCATCCTTGTAAATACCATCTTATATTTTCTGTTTTTATTATCAAAAAGAAAAAAAAGGGGAAAATCAAAAACAAAAATATATTGTGTTGTTGTCTCTAAGGAGACTGCTGAGAACCCTGCTAGTACAGAGGGTAATTCTGATAATGTTATGTCAGCTCATCCGAATACCACAGGTGAAGGGGGAACTCAAAAGAAGTCCAAAAAATCTTCACAGCAGCTTCGGTAGAAGCCATCAATCCTCTCTTTCCCCTGACGTTCTGGCCATTGCACAGGCCACAATCAGATTCCTGAGCAGGGAAGCCTACCAGCTGAAGAAGCAGCGCAGGATGCTGGAAGTCCGAGTGGCTCGAAGCTAAAACACAGGGGGGAGTGTCTCTGGCTTGTTGAGAACAATATTCTTGTTCATTTACAGACTTTGTCTACACTATTTTGGTCTGTCATAACCTTTGCCCGACTATGATACTTTATGATGCTTGGTTCTTATGATGACTATCTCTTTGGCGATTTCTTGACAAAAAAGGGGGAGATATGTGTGTGCCAACGTCATTCACGCGGGCAGGCAAAAAGATGTGCAAGTCAATTCTGTGTCACTTGGGTGTGTCTGCACACTTGACTTACCGTGTCTCACGAGTGTGGTTTTACAGGTTGACTCTTTTTGCCTTTCTACTAGTTTCCAAAGACTTGTTACCTTCGTCTCTTTGCTTCTGCTGTGCATGCTTACTCACAGGGGGAGTTAGGCATTTGAATACTGTACGAAGGATCTTGGAGGTTTTTGCCAAAAATACCAAAGGGGGAGATTGTTGCTGCAAACTGCCTGGGCTCTTCACCTGTGGTCACCGTATCTGCTGACACAGGTCTGCGGCAGTTTACGTTTGTTGGCTATTTTCGTCAAACCTCTTTAATTCCATCAGATATGATTCGATCCTAGCACAAGTCAGAATGGAAAACTAGTTATTGAGAATCCTGGTTGATTTATTCCTGTTTTGATGAAGATTTGATTTGATTTGAAGTGTTACTTAGTTTCCTATTCCGAAAAGGAAACTAGTTACCAAAAGAGAAGTCAACCGGCCAAAGGATTCTGTTGTGTATCAATTCCCATATCAGTGGGATTCTGATTGAAGGTGATCTCGAATTTAATCAGGGAGATCCTGATTTGATTCTCACGGTTTGGAGCACTATATAAAGAAGACAAAGAGACAAACCGGATAAGCACTTTTTCACCTTCTTCTTCATTGAGCTTAAACGAGAGCACTCATCAAACTATTGAGAGTTAGTTCATATAGTGCATTGCGTGTGCAACACCTGTTATCTGAAAGAGGGTTACAGCAAGTCCTTGCCCGTTTGGTAAGGCACTTTGTGTAAGTCCTAGGCTGTGTTAGTTTAGGCTGTGTGAGGTAAAAGCGAGGAGTACGCTTAGTAAAATAGGGAGTCGGTTATAGATGAGCGAGTTGTAACCCGTGTACTTGCCTATTGTTACAAAGATAGTGGAATACCGTTTTACCTCTGGGCTAGGCCCCGCAGATGTAGAGAAACCGAACTGCGTAAACATATCGTGTGTTGCTTTATTTTTCTGCACTGTTTTTTATCTTACTGTGCTAACAGGCTCCTGTGAGCACACCTGTTTTAACCTGTGATTACAGTCAGTATCACCTTCAAAATCAAATAGATGCTCAGTCACTCAATCAGCTCACAACATCGGAGAGAGGAGATTGGCCCTATTCGGTAGGAGAAGATTTTGTGAATATTTTGGAATTTTCGCAAAATTTTCACTTTTGTTTGAGAACTTATTCAATGCACTTTTCTTTTCATTTTCTTTCAAATTTTTTATAAATTTTCATAAAACTGACACACTCTAATTTTAGATTTCTCCAAATTAGAAAAACAGAGAAATGCAAAAACACGGAACTACACACCACACAATATTATAATTATGCCATTAAATATAAATGGACAAGAATTTATTCATCAGCCATTTGACACGATTCTCTCTCTAACCTGGCCTCACTCTCTCTCTTATTCCTTCTTCATTTGTCACCGCCTACGCCTTCTCACCGTCCATCTCAACTTTTATCATTCAAATCAGACCCAACCACATCAAATCTTCATTCCCCGCGTCGTGCCCCCCTCTCTCTCTCGCACCGACCCGTCAATTGGATTTAAAAAAGTAGGAGTATATATAGATCTGATTGAGTTTGATTTCCTCCTTAATCTTCAACTGTCAACAATGGATTTTCATATGCTCAGCTATAAAGCCAAGTAAAATTCATTCATGTGGGTTTCAATGTTCTGAATCCAATTTTACAGATTTGAGTATGAATCGGATTATTTTTGAGGTCGAGTTGTGGTTGAAGAAAGTGGTATTGAGGTGATTTATTTTGCGTTGGAAAACTAACCACCGAACAAATTTTTTATAAAATTTTCTATAAAATGAAAATTGGGAAAAGGAAAATTTTCAAAAAGAAAATGAAAAGAGAAAATTTCCCATACTCCGTTTTACTTCTCCTTTACATTTTATTATTCTATTCCCAATTGACAATGACCGTTTTATCCCTCACAATTATATCATTTCCTCACTTGTCCCCATTTCCAATTCCATTATCACTCTCAATCACCACAAACCAATCACCACCACCACCACGTTTCTACCTTGCTCCCTTCTCTCTCTCCAACCACTTTGCGTCTCTTCGTCATCTATAGGTACATACATACAGAGTACGCCATTAAAATTCCTTTATCTTCTCTCTGTATAACGTCATTCCATCTGGTAATGTAATTAATAGCAACTTCTTTCTTTTTCTCCAATCATACTGTCTCGATATGTTTCTGATTCGTATTATGAACTGATCTCGATCATCTTTTTGTGCAATCGATTGTGTAATTCTATTCATGTGCTTAAGCGTCCTTTATGAGATTATCAATGAAAAACTCGGTCAAAAGCCTTTTCGCTTTCTACTAGTGTATACTCTATTGACCGTGTATACGTGTGACGTGACGGTAATCATATTTTTTACTAGTGTATATTCTATTTTGTTTTCCAAATATAACAAAAAAAAATTATTTTATTTTTCATTATTTTACTCAATTCTACCCTACTTCATAAAGCTTGTGATACGTAAATAAAAAACAAAAACGATTACAATGAAATAGAAATAGAAATTTTAATTTCACTACTAACTATAAAGAGCAAATATAATTTAATTAATTAGTAGATCTCGTGATGTAAATTGACTAGATTTTAAAATCTGGAGTCATGAATATCAAATTGAGATTTGATTTCTACGAAAAAGATGAAATATGGATTGAGTTTTTGACTTTTGAAATATATTGAAAGAAAGAAAGAAAAATCAGCAGAAGTTTAAGCTACTGATTCCATATTAAGAAATATTAGAATGATCAACTGTATCTCTCATTCATTGATTAATGATTAATGGTGAACAATACATACTTTTTATAGACTAATATAATGAGAATATAAAATTCTAACAAGAGAACTTAAGAATGCATTTATTTACACTTATTGAACCTTTTAATCTAAATAATTCAGATTAATTCAAATTTTAATTAATTAAGAGCGTTTGTTTCCATGCCTGCCACCTGATGATCTTGGTTCTATTCCCGTAGTAGCCATTTTCTTTTAATTATTTTTTCTGCTATACTTGACATTCTCTTTAAACAATACGTCCAATTAACTTTTAGTAATATATGTTTCCCCTTTAAATACTTTTTTTAGTATTAGAAATCAATTTATTTTTATGATAATTTTATATATTCATGATAAGTACCAGTATAATTTCACAAAAGCATTACAAGTACTACGGATTACTAAAGTCTCACACTAAATCAAAAATTGACAAATTATATATTATTATATGTATATTACTTACTTTTAATTAGTTATTATCTTGTTAATAATTTTTTTTATTTTTTTATTTTAAAATAGTTATTCAGATACATTCAAATATTTAAAAAACAAACGGTTTATATAGACTGTTATTCAGATTCAAATATAACATCTTAATATTTAATCTTAAAAAAAAACAAATGCAGCCGACCAAATAAAGGTCAGTACAATATATACCATTCACCAAATTGCCATTGGCTTTCTTACGTTCTTCTTCTTTTTCTAGATGAGTACGAAGATCCTTGATTACTTGCATTAGTCATCCGACGCTATTGTCTTCTCAATATTATCAATTTCATGATTCGCATTATCATCATCGTTAACGACTTCATCGGCCGACGGACTTGAAAAAGTATTAGGCCTACCAGTCTTCAAGAAAATCACCACGATAATCTATAGACCTGTTAAAATCACAATTTCCTTCACCTTCTTTTCTATGCTGGCTTTTCGTTTTGAGGATGCGACTTGTCCATTAAATTAAACGAGTACTTAATTTGATGGAACAAATGAAAAAAGTTTTGAACAAGAATTTTTCGTTCACATTCATCAAAGAAGAACAAAGTACAAGAGATTGATTTTGACCAAATAACTAATTGTTCTATTCACCAAATTCTCATACACATAATCAGTTGCTACTCCCTCAATCCAAAAATACTTGCCAATTTTCCTATGTAATTTATGGGAAAATAGAAAAGTATTTTCGTACGGAGATAGTATAAAATTTCATTTACTTCTATAATAATGAAAATTAAACTTACATGATTTTCTGATAAAGCATCAATCCGATCATTTGTAGTGTTCATCGTTACAAATACTTCATATGACTACTTTAGTTGAAGAATAATTGTTCTAAAATATGATATATGGTAAATAATTAAGAATAAAATGAATAGTAGCTTAATGAGATGCTTATGGGTGATTATGTTGTTGTATGTGGCATGAGTATTTATATTACAAGATTTAGTTAGGGTTCTTTTTTTGATTAGGTAGGGTTTTAATATAATTAATTTATAATTTTATTCATTTCTCTTTAATTAAATTACACATTTACAATGTTATCCCTTCCTACTTATTTAAAACATGATAAATAATTTGGGAAATTTAATTTAATTTTATCCAACTCCTTGTAGAATGAAACAACCTAAATACTCACCCCATTCACGTCCAGAAAATAATATTCGTAAGTCATAAACAAAATTGATCATAAATTTGATCTTTCATTAAAAAATTGATATGTAAATTACTAATCAGGATATTATATTATATAACCTGTTTTTGTTTAAGTGGATTTGGAGATCTTAAATTAAAATTTAATAAAAAAATAGAAAATCAGAAATATATAAATAAATTATGGAGGAATATATTTTAGGAATATGGTTGATGGCTTTTTTTTTCCCTCTTTTGATTTGTATTTTGATTTGTAGAATGTATGGTTAATTTTTTTTCTGTTTTGATTATTATGTACAAAAATATTTATTAAGAATAGAGAAAAATGAATTAAGAACCTTTTTTTTTTTCTCTTTTGATCGTAGAAAAATGTACTCTTTTAATTTTGTAGAGTATACAGTCGATTTTTTTCTTATTATAATTAAGAAGCAAAAAAATATGAGTTAAAATTTGATTATAAAAAAAAATATTCTTTCCCTTTAAAATTGAAAATAAAACTTATTAATGAAATTATTTAACAAAAAATTACAGCATGTGGTAAATTTTACTCCCGATAAAAGTTGCTTTTGACATTGTGTATTTATTTATAGAACACTATTGATATATAAACTCCAAAATCCGACTAAATTTATTGGCCGCTGTCTGCCCACATGTTTGGTCTAATGTATTAAAAATTAGAGGCCTCTATATAGATAGATAGATCGATCCGTATAAAACAAGATTGGTCCAGCAAAGCATCACGTTCCGAATCAAATCAAACAGATGCTCACTCAGCCACTCAATCAGCTCACAACACCTCCCTCCATCACCGGAGAGAGAAACTTGCGTTTTACTTCTCCTTTCCATTACTATTCTATTTCCCAATTGACAATGACCATTTTATCCCTCTCACAAATATATCATTCCTCACTCGTCCCCATTTTTTCCAATTCCATTATAACTCTCAATCACCACAAACCAATCACCACCACTACTACCACCACCCCCGCGTCCCGTCTCTCTCTCCCACCACTTTGCGTCTCTTCGTCATCTATAGGTAGCATACACACAGAGTACGCCATTAAGATTCCTTTTATCTTCTCTCTGTATATTTTCATTCAAAACGTCATTCATAATATCTCGATCTGTTTCTGATTCGTATTATGAATTGATCTCGATCATCTTGTTGTGCAATCGATTGTGTATTTTTATTCACGTGCGTAAGGCGTCCTTTATGATATTATCTATGAAAAACTTGGTCAAATGCCTTTTCGCTTTCTTTTTGGCCTCCTTTTTTGATTATCACCTTTTTGTTTTCATCTGTTGATTTGATTTGATCGTGTATAGTAACTGTACTTTTTTGTTTTGTTATCAAATCGTAGAAATGGAAAATGCAGAGTGTCCAGGTGTTTATCCCTTGCACCGTACTAAAACCATTCACCTGGTATATAATCACCTTTTCTTGCTCCGTTTACTTATCTAATTTCTTTCGATTTGGAACTTTTTCGAGCTAATATTTATATATATTGGATTCAGGTTAGACATGCGCAAGGTGTTCACAATGTAGAAGGTGAGAAAGACCACGACAATTACTTATCTGAAGCACTTTTCGATGCACAACTTACTCCTCTTGGCTGGGAACAGGTTTCAGCTCTGAAACTGCTGTCAAATTGTAACATTTTGATTTAGTAATTAGTTTCATTTGGATTTAAATCTGATACGTGTGTCTGGTATGATGTGATGTATCATTATAGGTTGACAATCTGCACAAACATGTTCAAGAAACTGGACTTTTCAAGAAAGTTGAATTGGTTATCGTTTCACCTTTGTTGAGGTATTAGTTGGCTATCTCTAAATGTCTTCATCTTTCAATATCATTTTCCATTAACTGTATACTCGATGATTCTTCTTTTCTTCAGCCTGTGTCCTCATTTGTGCTCAAGCCTTGTTTATGTTGTCTGTATTCAACTGCATCATATCATTTTTAAGTTAATTAGAATGATTTGAAGTTGTGTATGTAATGAATGGAAATAGAATCGGCTGATTGAAAAATATAATTCATAGGTATCGTTCTTTTTTTCTTTCTCAGTCCCTACCTTTTGTTGTAGGACCATGCAAACTGCAGTGGGAGTTTTCGGCGGTGAGGGTTACACAGATGGAATAGACGCACCTCCATTGATGGTGGCAAATGCAGGGGAGAGCAATCGTGCTGCAATTTCAAGTCTAAATTCCCCACCATTTTTAGCTGTTGAGCTTTGCCGGGAACACTTGGTATGCTTCTAACATCCATATTAGCTAAACTGCCTTTCGAGGTTAAAGGAACAAACATTAAAAGAGGATGTCAAACAGGAATATGAATTGAAATTTTAATTTTTTTTTTCTTGGTCATTGGTTCTTAATTATTTTCCTCCGGTGTTCTGTATTTGATATTTATTTGGGATTTCTTCCCAAGGGCGTTCACTGGTGTGATAAGAGAAGATCTGTCACGGAGTATAAGCCACTTTTTCCAGCGATTGACTTTTCACCGGCAAGTAATTTTTATGAGTTATATCCTCGTGATTTTGTTTGTCATCGTTTGAAATTAGTTTTACATTTGAAGGTTAACATAAGTTGATTGAGGAAATATCTTGCATTATTGTCCAGATTGAAACCGATGATGACACTTGGTGGACACTTGAGGTTAGAGAGAAGAATGAGCAGGTTGCAGCAAGGGGATTGAAGTTCTTGAATTGGTGAGTCCTTAGTAATTTCATTGGCTATAATATATAAACTTCTATAGCTGTCAAAACTTGAAGTCGTGTGATCTCAGCATCTTCTCATGTTAACGAAGAAATAATGGCTCATATATACTTGAATCATATTTTGCCATCACCCACTACTGAATTTCTCCTCATGTACTTTTGATTTGCTGTTTCAGGCTGTGGACAAGGAAAGAGAAGGAGATTGCCATTGTTAGCCACAGTGGATTCTTGTGTCATACCCTCAGTGCCTTTGGAAATGATTGCCATCCATCGGTGAAGAGCGAGATTTGCTCGCAGTGAGTATAACCACGTTTCATTTGCTGTCAACTCTTTCAGTGCATGTTTCAGCTATGATCTGATGTTTTTGAGCATATTATTGCTTTCTGTCACAATTCTAACAGTATGGTTGGTGCTTTTACTTGCAGCTTTGCCAATTGTGAGCTTCGTTCCATGGTTTTGGTCGACAGATGGTGAGCATGCATGTAATATTTGTCAACATAAATATAACTTTGTAGTTAATAAGGAAAGTCACTCATCCCTTTGCGTACTTTTGCAGTATGATGGGGTCTGATCCATTGACAACTAACTATCCTGGTAAAGTTCCCAAGGGCATGGATCTTCCCAGTGACATTGCAGACGAGAAGCAGTGAAAGGAAAAGTATATAGAGGAGGCTGGATACACACTATAAAAAGATATAAGTAATAATTCTTTTTAAGTACTTTACCAAAGCTGTTGTCCCCACAGCAAAAAACAGGGTCTTTTGAAAACTTACCAAAGTTTTTCAAGATTCTTTTTAGTAACCATTCCTTTCAATAGATAAATCAAAAGACCATACTGTCCTTCAACACTGGATTTGGTATTATGAACCTGGCTGTTGTTACTTCTTTTATTAGATCGTGTGCTCTCCTGTTGTGAGCTTCGTCTTTAATCTCAGTGAAATGAAAAACGCAAGTTCTGAGGAACAAATTACAACTTCATTGCAATCGTTTTCATTACTTTTCCAGTTTTCGGAATATCTTGTTGATTTGATGTTTTACTGTCATCCTCCCTTCATAGACCGACGTACCCTTACTTGATAAAGATGTCTTCTTTTTCGATTATAGACGTAGTTGTGATGACGTATATATGTAATTTCTTTTTACTACATGTCATGATTGGTGTTATGATTCCAGTCCAAATCCAATGTAGAAAACGAAATGATTTGGCTGGTTCCTTTCCTTGTTCCTACGCTTACAAGTCGAAAAGAGATTCCTACAGTTGACCATCTTTCCACAATGCCCCTCCCCTGGAAGGATTTACTAACGATATATTTTCGATCGTCCGTCTTATTATTATTCTTCTCATTTACATCTGTACTTGAACAGTTGTAGCGTAGAATTCGAGACGAATAATATTAGAAGTATTTAATTCTGATACAGATATTGGTTCCCTCCAAAAGATCATTATTATTCATAATAGAAGGAAAAAAAAGACTATTGGCAATCTGACTGTAAACAGGTCAACATAGCAATTTCCTGGAAAAATCATGGTACAGCTACCTGTGTCCATGTTGGGCTTGGTCGTCATCTTTTTTTCTATTCTACTCCCTCTCTCTTTGAATATGAATTTTCCAAGAAGAATAATATATATATATATATATATTCACACATTTGGAAGAAAGAAAATTTCTTTATAATTTTGGCATTGACTCGTACAACAAATTCATTTAGAGGAAAAGTAATGAATGTATGTGGAAGAATTGGCATTTGCAACTTCTTTTGCTATGAATTTCCCACGAAGACTACAAATGAATTTAGAGGAAAAGTAATTTGTTTGTAAGTCCTCTTGTTGTCTCTTTTCCTTCTCTATATATAAGTTTACAGTCCCTTTAACGTCACCATATTAGTACCTACCTTTCATTTGATAGGAAACAATTCATTAATTCAATTCTCAGATAATGCGCAGTAAATTGATTACTTCTGGTTAGTTGTAGTATTCTCTGCATTTGCTTAATTTGATTCAACTTATTTTTCTCTAATGTACTTTAATACTCTCTCCATCCGTCCCTCAAAACATATTTTTTAAGGTTTTGACTCACATAATAAGGTAACATGGGAAATACAACATATTTTGATATGAAAGTCATCCTCTTTGAGACAAAATAAAAGACTACAAAAAGTATGTCTTGAGAGACGGAGGGAATACTAAACTTGTAAAACAAAAAACTTGCTAATTCTAGAGTGATTAGTCGTATGATCAAGTAGAAATGGTTTGAAGTTCGTTTTTTTTTTTTGTATAATGCAGCTATTGATGGAAATGCAGAAAAATATCTGCTACCGTCGAACCACCGCAAAACTATTCACCTGGTTAGTTCAAAGTATTTACAATTTCTGTCCATGAATTGAAAATGTATTCTTCATATGTAAATATTGAACCCAAGCTCGCTTTCTGTATTCATCCAGATACGACATGCTCAGGGAATTCATAACATAGAAGCGGAAAAGGACCGTAATGCTGTATATTCTCCTAAATTTTTGGACGCACAACTCTCCCCTTTAGGATTTCACCAGGTCTCGTTTATTTACTTTTTATTATGAAAGAGTAGACATCATATATACTTTGACTTGTTTCCTTAACTTTTATTTTTCTTGTGTTGTAACAGATTGATCATCTGCGTAACAACTTACATGAAAGAGGATTAGTGAATAATATCGAGTTAGTCATCACGTCCCCTTTGTCAAGGTAACGGTTTTATCTGAATTCCTACTTTTGTTCTGTTTTGAAAATGTAATTCACAACTTTGAATGTTTGAAAATGCAGGACCATGGAAACAGCAATGGGAGTCTTTGGTGGCCAAAGCCAGAAGTAACTGATGGAGGAAATAACGGTCACCGCAAACAATCAACTCCCAATGGTCCTCCAATTATAGCAGTCGAGCTTTGTCGTGAATGTCTGGTAAGTGCTTTTGTGACTGGCAATAGTCTATGTGAGATGCTCAAATTTAGGACAAATAGAAAGACTTATACTAGAAATTTAGTTGTTTAAGCATGTTAGGATGTTACCTTCTTCTTACTGACAATTTCCGTACTGTCTGTATGAATGTGCCAGGGTGTTCACCCAAGTGATAGGAGAAGAAGCGTGAGTGAGTATCGCTCTCTTTTCCCAGAAATCGACTTTTCACTGGCAAGTACTTAACTTTGTTGGATTAGATTCAAGTAAGATGATGATAGCATTCTAGTGACGATATGTATATAAATTCCTTCCGTGGTTCAGATAGAGAGTGATGGTGATAATTTGTGGAAAGCTGACAGCAGAGAGGCCTCGAAAGATGTTGCAGCTAGGGGGATGAAGTTCATGAAATGGTACTAATTTTGATAAATCCAAAATGGAAATTTTTTAAGGATCAATGTCGTATATCATCGATCCTCCTGTCCGTTTCTATTTGTAGGGTATGCAATCGGCCAGAGAGGGAGATTGCTATAGTTAGCCATGGAATATTCTTGAAGGAAACACTGACTGCTCTTCTAAATCAGTGTTCTGATCAATCACCCAATACTGAATTCTACAAACGGTCAGTATGGTGCATACCCTATATACTACTATCATTTATCAGTGTATATAGGAATTGCTATTAGTTGACCCTCTTCTTGTCTTCTATTTTCAGCTTTGACAATTGCGAAGTGCGATCGGTAGTCATCGTCGATACAAGAATTTAAGTTCTGTTTACGATAATTCTGCGGCAGTGAATGTGATGAAAAGATGCATTCAGAAGCTTGGAAACTGGAACTGAAATGAATAATCCAATCGACCATCTTTAGATAATGTAACGTTGAGCAAGGGAAAACTCTACCAATGTAAAAATAATGATATATATTTTGGGACAAAAGAATGATGTATATGTTAATATAGCATTTGATTGGCACAGTGAGAAATCTGTTTCCATGTGTTTGTTTATACAGAGTAATTCAATAGGCAAACCGTAATCCTGTATAAGAAACAACCGTATTGGATCCATAAAAAAACAATAACAGCCAATAAGGCGCCGTTTGTAAAGAGAGGACAAAACAAAATCCGAAAAATCTCTGGTAAATCCTATATTTTGATATGATTGTATCGTACATAGTCAAGTTTTGCAGCAATGCATGACATCATCTCTTTGTAAGTAGATAACCTACCAAAGCAGAGAGCAGCAGGATGAAAACAGCAGCCGTAAAGCTTGTGATATTGAATCCAACTGTCGTCTGGCTGATTTCCTTTCTCCTCGAGCTGGTTTCAGTCTTCTTCTTTGTCGAGGAGGTTGAATTATTAGGCACTGAAGAGCTGGGACCCAGCGTGTCCCAGAAAGATGCAATATTTAGTGACGGGGCTTCCAGTTCTGGTTCTAAAATTTTGGATGCATCACTTGGAGCTTCCATTGAAATAAGCTCCACAAAATGGTCCTTTAGAACCTACACAAGTACAGAGCACAGTAAATAGTATTTTGCAGGAAATTCAATTCACCTTTGTGCCATTGCTATCAGAACCTCAAATACTCACCTCAATTGTTTCTGAAGGTTGTAAATAAACGCAAATATATGTGCCTGGTAGCCATGGAACAAAGATTCTCCGAGGCAATGAAATATTGCAAGATTTTCTGATTACATTGGAAATAGAAACAGGAGGTTTTGAACATCAACTTTTCAGCGATAGAAAGAGACAACGTGAAGAAAAATACAACTTCATACTGAAATGACATGTAAAGATAGGAGTTGCAAATACTAAAACATAGCTGTGCACTACATTCATGAAAAAAAAATGGACATAAGAAAATGTTAGGGCTGACAACCAAACAGACCTCAATTCATGCAGAGGACGATGGGAAAGAGGTTTCCCAGATGAAATGTCGCCACTTGCTTCATTCCCAGCATCAAGAGTTGATTCTAGATTTTCCTCTGCATCATCACATATTATATCCAGTCTACTTTGCAGACTCCTAATGATATCATCCTGAGCGCACACACAGAAAACGTACTATTGCATGGAGAAACTGACAGCAACATAACAAGAAAAAGGATCAATTGCTAAGCAGACAGAAGTGAAAGTGTTCAGTTGATACCTTTATATCTGCAACAGCCAGTGAGGCAAGCTCTTTTGAATTTACGATAGCAAAAGAAATGACTGACCCTCTAAAGACAAGAGTCCCTATAACATCTTTTTGCCTGGATGCTTTAAGAAATTTTACAAGTAAATAATAGAATAACAACTCAGAAATAGCTAAAGAGCTACGAAGAAATTTGTGCTTCCAGTAACACACCTTCCACAGAAGAATTCATGAAGGGGATAAGAAATTCAACTTCATGCATGCCATCCGCTGTGCACTGGTCGTTGTTGACAACCTAAAATGCAACGCAAACATATTATTGGTAAGAACATGTTGATATGAAAGAATCAAGGCAACACAAAGAACTTTATCTTTGGAAAGGGAGACATAAAAATGAAAAAGTTTAGAACTGATAAAAAAGTATTCACCAATTTTCCATCAATTGTAGCCTTTGAACTGTTTAGCTCCCTTCCAGCAACAGCAATACCCCGACGAAGAACTTCACCGAGGGTAAGGGCATTTGTTGCATTATCACGACTTAGAGGCAATCTGGAAGACAATTAAAATTAAATGCAGCTAGATGGAAAATATAAGACATATATCAGCTCAAACTTTCAGGCTAACAGAGCAACATTGAAGCATGGAATAACTCCACTAGCCAAAGTGAGTTGAAAGTTGACCACAAAATAAAATTAAAATATCAACAAAGAGCACCAAGAAAACTAACTGCAGAAAGGAGAACTTTTCAACGAGTCTGACGAAAAGGCTAGTAAAGAAAAATTCAAGATAGATGGAAAAACAGCATAATTATAACCATCACGGATAGAGATAGGCAAAAGTGATTCACTTAAAAGTACCTTATATCAAAATTATATGTGCTCCTATACATTTGAAGGGAAGATAAGACTCTTCCTTTTTTGAAATCACATGGCCGCACACTGGTTGATGTAATGTTTGAAGAAAGAACACAGTTACGACATGTCCATCTGCACGGATTAAACCTTCAGTAAGCATATTTGTGGATAGGGCCAGTGGTAGAAAATGCCTACGGATCAGAATATATGAAAAGTACCTCCTAGGACTGTAAGATATGTGAATAAGCAGCCTTTCGTCCAGGTCTACACCCGAAATCGGAGCTGCTTCTGCAACTCCCTTTACAGTCTGCAAGACCTTCCAATAATAATGAAAATCTGCTTTAATGACAAGTGAGACTAGCCATGCAAAATTACAAAGTTTCTTGAGATGCAAACAACCATATAGTTGTGATTTAAATTTCAATTCAATAAGCTCATCGAACAACACAGCTAAACTATTAATCATCTGGGCAAGGCATATGACAATGTTATGGGCAGTTAGTTGGTAAAGAAAATCATATTTCCTTCTGATTCACCCCAAGAATATCACATTTCATCGATTTTATATCATGCAGAAGTGTAAAACCATAATTATCGGCTTGCATTCAATAGACTATAGAAAGAACCTGATGCAGGACAATCTGAAGATAGAATATACCATAACAAAATACCTGAGAAAGTAACATGGTAGAGTTTTTGAAAGCGCTATGGCTAACCCATATATAAATTCCAATAACGTGAACGCCACCAACCAGCATTCTCGTCACCTGAATACAAATTGGCAATCAAACACAATGCAAAACAAAAATTCAATTTTTTTATTGTTATTTTTTTTACTAATAATTATCCAATTCAATTTGAACCTGGCGTGCGTGTTCGGCGACCCAGTCATTGTCAATAATCAAAGATGAGAAATCGGGGGGCTGCTGAGATTTGGGTTTTGATCCCTTTTTCTTATTATCATCTTTGGTGTCGATAAGCGAACAAGCGAGCTCTCCGGCGTCGTTTGGAGGTGTAGGGAGTAAATCGTAGACGAATCCTTTGTCAAGCGTTGAGCTTAGCTTGCCGATAACGAGACCTACCTACAAGAAGGAATTCATAGAAAATTAAGAGGATTTGATGACAAGTGGAAGAGAAAAAAATTGGAGATTATGTAAAGAGTACCTGTGCTGGGATGGAGGATTGAGAGAGACGATCCTCGACTACATTGAGCTGAGTTTCTTCTCCGACCACCGCTTTCACCATTTTTGCTTGCTACAGAGATAGCAGAGCTGATCAGTTTCTTTTTTTTTTTAATGCAAGAGCTGATCAGTTTCGTTATTGTTTTTTTTCCTTCTCTGCTAACTGGAGAAGAGAAGACTACAGACGTTACAAAATGCGGAACGTTAATTGGGCTTTACTAGTGAGGCCCAATACTTAAAAGGCCGTAAGTTAAAGCCCACAGAATAATTTTACGAACGTGTATCAAATCTAATGATTGATCTTGATTTGAACCCATGGCGATTCTTCGATCAATCACAAAACAAGGAATCTCCCCCGATTTTCTCCCGATACGTGTTAAGAAGGATATAATACTAATGATTGATTTAGCGGCTGATTGTAGATATAATTAGGTACATACACATTGAGACCTTAAATTTCTCAAAGTTGTCTGTATTCAGATTTAGGTTGATATCCTCCTTGCCCCGCCCCAGAACCAAATACATAATGTTTTGATTAATATAATATGATATAATTAAATGAATATAATGAAAATTGATTTTTTTAAGATGAAAAATAAAAAATAATTCTTATGTTATGCGTTATGTTCTGCTCGATTAAAAAAGGTTAAATAATATTTTTTCCTGACAAAAAAAATTCTCACACTATATTAATTAGATCATATATCATATTAATGAAAATATCAAAATCATGTATTTTAAGAGAGAATGAGTAAATGTGTAAACTACACGACTCAAACCCCCACTTCACAAATGAGGAGAGAATGTTCATCAATTATATCAAATTTTGATGTGCATTTCTACCGTCTTTTAATACACGATTTTTTAGACATTTAATTTTGAGATGACACTCTTAATTTTAATATGTATCTCTCATATTAAATAAGCAAATATCTTGAAAAAACATCTATCGAAAAATAGGATTACCTAACCAATCAAATTGTCTGAAAATGACCAAAATGTCATCCCACTTTTCAAACATCCTTATCTCATCCCATACTCCGTTCATACTACTCCGGGATGCTTTTTTCTCACTGCACAGCACTTCTTTTTGCCTTTTCTTTTTCAAAATTTTCTTACTTATTTTCCGGATAATATATATACCATTCTCTTCGGTTTCGTCACCAAAATTAAAATCGAGCTGTCAGTCAAGCCCCTTTTCTGCTTTTCCTTTTTGTTTTTTTAAGCTGCAACTGGCATGGCGTGTTGAATTATTCCCCCCTCAACTCCTCATCGGCTAACTTCATAAACACACACACAAACACAGACACAAGAGCTAGCTTTGTATTGTATAGTACTGTATTGTAAGAAAAGCATGAGAAAATAGTTGCAGAAGAAGAAATAAAAATAGGAAGAGTGAGATGGTGGTATTGAGGAAAGTAGGAAAGTATGAGGTTGGGAGGACGATCGGAGAAGGAACATTTGCTAAAGTTAAGTTCGCACAGAATACTGAGACTGGTGAGAGTGTTGCTATGAAAGTGCTCGATCGAAGTACTATCATCAAACACAAAATGGTCGATCAGGTCTGTGCTCTTCTATCACATTTGAATAGATATTTCTTTTTCCGTTCTTTGTTGAATTCAATATTTGAATTTGACTCAAAATTGCTTCTTTGGCTCTTTTGCTTGCTTCAATTTATTACTTGTTCTGATGATCAAGCTTTTTAGTATCGATTAAGAAGTACCATCCTTCCATTAATGATTTGCTTAATTGGCCCATGGAGTTCGGCCTAATTGTTTGAATGATTCAATGGCCATTTTGTTTCCTTCGTGTTTGTGCGTTCTTATGTTTGAGACAACTTGGGCATCGGCAGTCATAAAAGAAGAGACTTTGTATTTAGCGTTGTAACAAAAGTTTGAGAGGTGTCTGTATGTGTGGTAATTAAATAGTTGCCACCAAAGTTTACTATGCATATTGATGTTACGTCATTGTTCAATTTTCACCTATATGTGTGTTTCTCTGAAAGCATTGAACTTTTTGTGATGCAGATTAAGAGAGAGATATCTATCATGAAGCTTGTCAGACATCCATATGTCGTTCGTCTCCATGAGGCATGTGGTTTTGCTGATTATATTTTGACCATACCTAAGCAGATTGGGTATATCATCTTCTTGTTTATTTCGGGTTTCTACTGACACACATTATTGCTGTTTTAGGTTCTGGCTAGTCGTACAAAGATTTATATTATCTTGGAGTTCATTACAGGTGGTGAATTGTTTGATAAAATAGTGAGTAATCTATTTTGTGATCAAAACTGCTCAAAAATGGGCTTTCTGTTCATGTTCTAATTTTAACGTTAGTTTCTTTTTCATTATTTTCATCTAGTCGAGTTGATTATGCAGGTTCATCATGGACGGCTTAGTGAAGCTGAAACTAGGAGATATTTCCAGCAGCTTATTGATGGTGTGGATTATTGTCACAGCAAAGGAGTCTACCATAGAGATTTGAAGGTATTTCTCAATTACCTATATAAAAAGCGAGTTTCCCATATCTTGTGCCTCAAGTGACGTACATTTTCTCCTTGTAATGCAGCCTGAAAATTTGTTGCTTGATTCCCTTGGAAATTTGAAAATTTCAGATTTTGGTCTGAGTGCATTACCTGAACAGGTAAGATACTGGTAAGAGCTACCATTAACTCAGTTCTTGGCATTTCCATAATTTGCAGTATGCCAGTATCCTGTTGATATTAACTGTGTTGAACTTGGTATTGTCTGTTGATAGGGAGTTAGCGTCCTTCGGACAACATGTGGGACTCCGAACTATGTGGCACCTGAGGTAAAATTTTAATGGTAGTTGCTTCCTAAGTTTAATGTAGATTATCCTGAAGCACTTTTTCTTATCTGTGCTTTCGTTAAGTAATTTTAATTGCTTTTGTAGGTACTGAGTCACAAGGGTTATGATGGTGCCGTTGCTGATGTTTGGTCCTGTGGGGTCATCCTTTATGTTCTGATGGCAGGCTATCTTCCATTTGATGAGCTTGATATCTCAACGCTATACAGTAAGGCATGAACTTTTTATCATGGCTGCTAATGCTATATTGATGTTTAGTCTGAAAACTGTCTAAAGTTTTTCATCAAAATTAACTACTATCAGTCGTTGAGAATTGAGATATGTTTGTGAATTTTCTCACTCTTCTTGTCTTACAGATTGAGAAAGCAGATTTTTCATGCCCATCCTGGTTTCCAGTTGGAGCAAAATCTCTGATTCATAGAATGTTAGATCCAAATCCTGGAACCGTAAGTGTTCCAACCAAGTGCAAACCAAAGTTATTCTTTATACTTCTAACTGTTCAGTTTCGTCTAATAACTGTGTCAAGTGAATGTTACTCTACGTATTTTCATTGTTCAGTTTTGTGTAATAGCCGTCTGTAACTCTCTCAAGGCTGTTTGGGTGAATATGTAATGACTATTACATTAGTTAAAGTGTAGTTGCATCTGAAAGAGTTATTTTTCTCTTGCCGCAGCGCATTAACATTATGCAAATTAGGGATGATGAGTGGTTTAAAAAGGATTATGTTCCAGTCAGTCTTCTCGAATATGAAGAAGTAAACTTGGATGATCTAAATGCTGTTTTTGAAGATTCAGAGGTTGGTAAGACTTTCAAGTGTCGAGGGCTACACCTTTTGTCAATGGGGTTCTTCATATCTATCATGATAGGGCTCATACCCATCTACTCTGTATAGTTAAAGCAGCATTATAAGAGTGCTTAAGCGAATATATTGCAGAGAACCATTTTCTAAAACTTGGGAAGCACTTATATTTATTCTGTCCGTCTTTTTGGCCTTCTAGGCCACTATAGTGTAGAATAACTCTTTTTATGTGTTGTTTTTGGTGCATGTTAAAACTCAATGTAAGTTTTTCAATGCATGACGTAATAATGTTTATAATTGAAATAGGAGGATTCAATACTTTCTTGACATTCTCAATAATATGATTTTATGCAGGAGCAATTGCCTAATGAGCAATGTGGGGATGAGGACATGGGTCCTATGATTTTGAATGCATTCGACTTGATTATTCTGTCTCAAGGCCTCAACCTTGCAACACTCTTTGATCGTCGGGAGGTAGAAGCTATCCATCTTCCCATCCATTATATTAAACTTCCCCTCTTCCTTGTGAATTGTATTGGTTATGTTATAGTAGTATTTACTTTCATATTTTGTATTTGACAACTTAATTGAATATCCTTGACAGGACTCTGTTAAACACCAGACACGTTTTGTTACACAGAAGCTGCCAAAGGATGTTTTATCAAGCATGGAAGTAGTTGCACAATCAATGGGGTTTAAGACTCATATACGTAATTATAAGGTTGGTTAAAGTGTTTGGCTCCTTCTCTCATCCAGTCTCTCTACTATTTTATATTGATCATTAATTGGTTCATTTACAGATGAGAGTTGAGGGTCTTTCTGCAGATAAAGCTTCTCACTTCTCAATTATTCTGGAGGTATGTTGTCGGCGCTATATTTCTTTCGGATCGATGTTATCTTTATTTAGTAATTTTGTACAGATTTTTCAACATTATTTTGTTTCTCTTTTGGGATGTAGATTTTTGAAGTTGCTCCCACATTTTATATGGTCGACTTTCAAAAAGCAGCGGGAGATACTGATGAATTCCTCAAGGTCAGTTATTAAAACATGTAGTAACAGTTATTTTAGTCATTTCATAGCCTTGTAATTCAAGTTGTCTCTTCATTTCTCTAGTTTACACACAGACAAGTATGAAACTTGTGTTGCAGATTTACAAAAACTTTTATAATAATATTGAGGATATCATCTCGAAGCCACCAAATGAACGAAGCAAATCAAGGATCACGAAGTCTAAAAGTAAAAGGCGTTAATTCTCACTCACTGAGGTATCACCCTGAATCTTTGTACCATTTTAGCATACAACAAAGTAGAGCTTCTTGACTTCCTTGGAAAACTTCATCCGCCAACCCTTCAACCCACACACGAATGAAAGATGTAAGAAATTTTAAAATGTATGGTGCTATTTTATTATTTGTAAAATGAGTGTATGTAAATCCCATCCGTGAAATTTATCTCACACAAATGTATTATTATTGTTCTCCGGGGTTATCAATGCTAGAGAGATACGAGAGATATTGCATGTACTTTTGGGTAGGCTTGCACACACTACTACTAGTTTGTTGTGTACTTGCGTTGTTTGTAATTGTATGTTGACAGTGAATAGTGACTTCATTTTGAGTGTCTTCATATTTTTGTTCATAATAAAGTTCATATATTCTAAACTGCTGTTTTTAAGAAGGCAAAATATCTTCCTAAACTGTGTTTACACGAGTGTAATGTCATTGTCCGATCATTAGGTAAGCAAAAAGGATTTGGAAATGGAATTGAAATGGCAAGTCATAGAGGGCACTATCCCTAGTATTTAAAACGAGAATACGATACACAAGATTTAAGTACTTCCTCCTAAAAGCCAAACCAACCAACCCGTTGTTGGGCCATATTGCAATTAACACCCTTAATTAACATCCTTAATGGACTTTAGATTCATGACCCATTAAATTAAATTATCCTCCCTATAAATATGCGTTTATAAGGAGAAAAAGAAGAGGAGAAAAATATATTCTTTTTCTAAAGATATCGGCAGGAATCAAGAAGAAAAAGACTTTCTATTTTTTTCTTGACACTCCCAAAATACAAGATTACGGTTTATTTTGGTGGTCATCTATCGATCAAAGGTTCGTTAGGAGTTTAATATATTGTTAATTGGTGACATACTAGTTAGTGGAAATCCAGATATTTTCGGAAATTTTCTGTGGTCTACCTTTACAATTGTGCAGCTTGTGCAGCTTTCGGGTATGTACACAAACGTGTCGACCAAATCTATTGTTTTATGATCCTGTTAAATTCCACACTTATTATATATATTTATATATATTATATGTATTACGGGCCCATAAAACCCTTCAATGGTATCAGAGTCAGGTTAGAAAATTGGCAATCGAGTCGAATTTTTGGTCGAATATCGTATATATACTGTATACGTTATTTTTTACGAAAATATAGGTATTTTTGTTAACTTTGGCCAGCGAGTAGGGCTAAAAACTCATCGGTTTTCGTATCTAGGTCAATCGGTTTTCGTATCTAGGTCAATCTGATGTCGGGAAGGCGGCGAGTGAGCTTCACGCGTCTCTGGCAATGAGTGGTTTCGTAGTGTGCGTGGAGTCATGCTCTGATTGCAGGAAAAATTTTCTAGTCGCCAAATTTTTTTTTTTTTATCTTTTTGAAATATTCGCGGTCAAATGTTTACGACATTCTGGACGCAATGGTAACAACGGATTCCTAATCTGATGGTCTAAAAATATTTTTTTAAATATTTTTAAAACAGTTTGTCTTAGTGATAAACGTATGAAACTATAACAAATATTCTGTTTTAGATAACACATAAAATTCCTTTTATGTAAAAAAATAAATTAAAAATAATTATCCAAATTTACTAATTCGAATTAATTAATTAATTAATTATCCAAAATTAAATTTATTTTAATTAATTATTAATTGGCTAATTAATTAAGAATTAATTAAATGCGTTTTAATTAAATATTTAATTATCGGTCACATAATTAAATTCGTTTTAATTAATCATTAATTGACTAATTAATACAGAGTTAATTAATTAAATTTGTTGTAATTAATCATTTAATTGCCGGTTACATAAATAATTTTTTTAATTAATTGTTAATTGACTAATTAATTAAGAATTAATTAAATTCGTTTTAATTAAATATTTAATTATCGATTACATAATTAAATATGTTTTAATTAATCATTAATTGGTTAATTTTTTCAGAGTTAATTAATTAAATTTGTTTTTATTAATCACTTAATTGTCGGTTACATAATTAAATACTTAAATACGTTTTAATTAAACATTAATTGACTCATTAAATGAGAATTAATTAAATATCGGTTACATAATTAAATATGTTTTAATCATTAATTGGATAATTAATTAAGAATTAATTAATTAAATTCGTTTTAATTATTTATCGGTTAATTTAAGAATTGAATTTTTCTTTTGATTCCTTTTGAGCATGATTTTGCAAAGTAAATGTTTATATTTATGCATTCACGTGGAGCATAGTATTTGATTATAAATCCTAGACTTGATTTTGGTTTGAATCTTCACATTTGAATTTGAATGTATGTTTATGAATGTTTACAAGTTTGCAATTGTTAAATAGAATTGAATACTGTTATGATTTATTATGTATATATAAGAAACTTATGTGCTTTAATTTCTTTTGATAGAAATTTTTAAGAATTGTAATGGTTGCCGTTAAGAACATTGTTTCTGAACTGAACAAAGGTGAGAAGCCGAATGGTGAAAATTATGATGTATGGAGCATGAAATCCAATTCGTGCTGGAGGAGCAGGCGGTTGTTGAGACCCTCACTGCCATCATGCAAGAGCCGGCTGACGGCCAAACTCGTGACAAAGAGTTGTACACTACGTGCAAGCGCAAGAACACGATTGCTAGGATTACGCTCCTGAGCAGCATGGAGAATGACATCGTGCGCGAGTTCCACCGTTTTGACTTGGCCAAAGAGATGTGGGATGCTCTTCAGGCCAGGTTTGGCATCGACTCTGTTACGAAAAAGAGGCGGCTTGCTATTAAGTTTGATTCCTACAAGAAGCAAGGAAATCAGACTATGCATTACCATCTCAGACATATGTCTAACATGATATCTGAGATGCATGAAGCTAAGATAGAACTGATTGAAGAACAAAAGGTTCAGGTTGTCATTCATTCCCTACTTGCGAGCTGGGAACACATGAAACTTCATCTTATGCACAACACTGGGATCACCACTTTTGATGATACTGTTAGGCACCTTGAGCTCGAAGAGGATCGACTCATGGCGGCCAAGACTTATGTTGAGGTCTAACTGACCGAAGCAGGAGCATCTGGCTCCAAGTCTAACCGCCGAGGTGCAGGAAAGTTCAGGGCAGAGGCAAGAGTAAAACTCAGAAAGGCAAGAAAGGCCAAAAGGCTAAAGAGCTGAAGGCTAAGAAGGGAAAGAGTCATTTCAAGAAAGTCAACCTAGCCAAGGTTAAATGTTACAACTGTAATAAGAAGGGTCACTATGCTCGTGATTGCAACGAGCCTAAGAAGGTACATTATGTTCCTTCTTACAGTCAGATATATGTATCTAGTACTATTTTATTATGTGAAACTAGCCTATTCTAGATCTTGGATTCGAGAGCAACATACCATGTAGCGAAGGACCGTGATGCCTTTATTGAGTTTCGACGAGTACCTCGAGGAACTAAGTGGTTCTACATGGGTAACAATTCCAAAGTTGAAGTTTGCAGGATTGGTACCTGTCAATTAAAGCTTCGCAGCGGAAACCTATTGTACCTGCACGATATGCTTTTTGCTCTTGAAATTCGTTGGAATTTAGTTTTCATTCGAATGCTTATGACTTTTGAATATGATTTTCACTTTTATGGTTCAACTTTGACAATAGAGTTCACTTTGGGACAAAAGCCGTTTGGTACTGGTTTGTTTTACGATCGTTTCATAATAATTGACGTTGATTGTTATGTTTATGATAAATCTCATTCTGTTTATGCAACTGATTTTGTGGATAATTCTGTTATGTGGCATGCTAGATTAGGACATATTGGTAAATAGTGCATGCAACGCTTAGCTAAAGATAACTTGTTAGGTGATACTAAACATGTTAAATTTCCAACGTGTGAACACTGCTTAGCCGAAAAAACTGCTAGGAAACCTTTTGGTAAGGGGCGTAAAGCCGAATTACCTTTGCAAATTGTGCATTCTGATATTTGTGGTCCCATGAATGTCAAGACGAGACATGGTGCAAATTATTTCATCACTTTTATAGATGATTGTACACACTATGGTTTTACTTATCTAATTTCACGTAAATCTGAAACATTAGAGTGCTTTAAGAAATATGTTTCCTTAGTGGAGAACCAACTAGATAAAAGGGTTAAGACCCTAAGAACCGATCGAGGAGGCGAGTACTTATCTGATATGTTCAGATCATTTTGTGACGAAAAAGGGATCGCACAATTCCTTACATGCTGCAACAAAATGGTTTTGCTAAGCGTAGAAATATAACATTAATGGAAATGGTGAGATCCATGATGGCACAAGCAAATCTACCAATTAAGTTTTGGGGAGACGCTTTGCTTAGTGCAACGTATGTTCTGAATCGTGTGCCCACAAAATCAGTTACTTCCACACCATATAAGCTTTGGACTAGTAGACAATCAGACCAGCACTTCCTAAAAGCATGGGGGTGTGTGGCTTATACCCTTGACACCGACAATCATTACGGAAAGTTAGGTCATAGGAAGAAGAAGAGTATCTTTATAAGGTTGAACTCTAAAGGATACGTCTTCATTTGTGATCAAGATGGACATGTAACTGAATTTGACGCATATCATGCGACATTCTTGGAAAATGATTTTCCTAAAAGAGGAGAATTAAACCACGACCTGACATTCTATGAACTTCCGAGCGAAGCCGAACCTTAACTGCAGCCGCAGTGGTTCTGAGTGGGGAGCTTGGTCCTAGTAGGACCTAAGGTCCCAATGGGAGTTCAGGTGCTAGTGGGAGCCACTTAGACGCCAATGATCGAGAAGAGCCGTGACGAACAAGTCGTCCATGGGTTCCTCGTCGTCGTTTTGAGATAAGACGATGGCCATACCTTCATGATTGATCATCTAGATGAGGAAGAGCCTAATAATGTTCACGAAGCTCTTAATGGTCAGGCCTAAGAAAAATGGGCTAAAGCCTTGAAAGAGGAATTAGACTCTATGCATAAGAATAAGGTTTGGGAACTAGCAGATTTGTCGAAAGGGCGCAAGACCATTGAGAATAAATGGGTTCTCAAGATTAAGCAAAATGCCGATGGTTATGTGGAACGATATAAGGCACGCCTTGTCGCTAAAGGGTATACTCAACAGGAAGGAATTGACTACGAAGAGACATTTTCACCTATCGTGAGATTTACCTCTATTCGACTAGTGTTAGCAATTGTAGCGAGTATGGATCTTCAGTTACATCAGATGTATGTAAAGACTGCTTTTCTCAACGGAGAACTTTCAGAAGAAATCTACATGGGCCCGGCCAGCAGATTTCATTCAGAAGGGGCAAGAGGATAAAGTATGTCGACTAAAGAAGTCGATATATGGCCTAAAGCAGTCCTCGAGACAGTGGTACCTTAAATTTCATAATGCCTTGCTGAAATATGACTTCATAATGATCGAAGAAGACCACTATGAATACATTAACAGATCCAAGAAGCAATTCGCGATTCTGTCTCTATATGTAGATGACATTCTGATAGCCACAAATCGTAAGGAGTATCTTAAAGTCACAAAAGCTTGGTTGAGTTCCACTTTTGAGATGAAAGATATGGGTGAGGCCGAATACATTCTTGGTGTAAAAATTGAAAGGGATCATTCTAAGAAATTCCTATGTCTTTCTCAAGAGACGTATTTAAGGAAAGTTCTAGAAATTTTTTCAAATGCAAGATTGTAAGCCTTTCGAGACTCCTATAAACAAGTTTGATAAATTTTAAAAAAAGATGTGCCTGTCCATTGAAGAAGAAAAGAAACTAATGAGTAAAGTACCATACGCCAGTGTTGTTGGAAGCTTGACATATGCTATGTTTTGTACATGCCCGGACATCTGTTATGTAGTTGGGATGGTAAGTCGTTACCAATCTAATCTGGGGCAAGCTCACTGGACACCAGTTAAGATAATATTACGATATCTGAAAGGAACTATGGATTATAAGCTATGTTACCAAGGTAATAGTCTAGAGCTTAAATGCTACACGAACGCCGATAACGCCGGTGATCAGGATGAAAGAAAATCCACCTCAGGATCTGTCTTTTTACTTAATAATGGAGCCATTTCTTGGAGTAGTAAAAAGCAGGGTTGTGTAGCTTTATCCACGATGGAGGCAAAGTTTGTGTCTCTGTGCACTGGTGCACAAGAAGCAGTATGGCTTCGTAGATTCCTCATGAGTTTTTGGGAATTTATAAGGAAAATGCAGGTCTAATTATGATAAACTGCGATAATAAGGCTGCTATTTCCTTCACCAAAGATCTCAAGTTCCATTCTAAAATGAAGCACATAGATACTAAGTTATACTTTATACGAGACATGGTAGCGAAAAAGGAAGTCAATGTGCAGTACATTCTGACTAAGCTAATGTTAGCAGATTCTATGAATAAGGCCTTAGCTAAAGAATGTTATGAAGGTCACGTCAAGTCAATAGGATTGTGTAAAGCTTAATGTAGCGACCTTAGGAAGAATTGTCTTTCTATTCATCCTTTGTGTTGAAGTTTCTTAATTATATTTAATGTATGGATTATGTCTTTCATTTAAATAAAGCCAGAACTATTTGTTATGTGTTCATGTTTATTTGACTGCTATATTTTTAGCACTATAAAAATGTATGTCGAACAGATCGATTAGCCCTCTTACACGGGTAATCATCTCCGCTTGCGAAGATCAAGTAGGGGTAAGACTTTTTCCTTTAAGCATTGTCTGAGTAACAATATGAGAGCTAAACTTAGGAAATACATAGTCGCCTTAATTATGGTATTAAGATGAGAACGTGTTCTATAAGCAATGTTCGAAGTAAACCAGCTCTAAAGGAATTTTCAGAGTAGTGGGAGAACTCAAGTCAGACATTGAGTATGTCTCGAGTACCATTTGCACAGTATTTTGATAGACATACTGTCCATAGAGAATGGATAAAATACTGTGGCACATACCTCATACTATATGCGCTAAGAGACGACCAAATTAAAGGACAATGAAAGAAAATAGATCTCTGCTTTTATTGTGTGAGCCCTGAGTGTCCTAACAGTCACTTGTACCCTTAGACACTATGCCCGATTGTCAAAACTTCCATTGGTGTTTGTTATCTTGATATATTGCCAAAGGACTATGAGAGATGCGGTCCGGAGGAATACTTTGGAAAAGCGAGCCAGTGGGAGGAGACTTGCAAGGCACAAGGAAGGTCGATATTGTAAATGTCTCATGCTAGCTTGTATTCCCCGCGTGGACAATTTCTGCACTAAGGCAGAAGTCGTGAATACTAAGCACCATATTTTTTTAATTATGAGATCGTAAGAGATGGTTGTGTGTCATATTGATCTAGGGAACACATACGGTAACTATTCCAGGAAAATAAACTCAAATTGGTTTGAGAGGTTACATGCTCCTAACCGTCATGTAACACATTAGCTCTCGCGTATGCCGGTAGCACGAGTTATTTGTCAAGTATGATATGTCAAAAATGACATAAACCGATTACAGTAATGAACACCACCGTCGCCCACTTGCGGACGAGTGGGAGTTGTTGGACCATATTGCAATTAACACCCTTATTGGGCTTTAGGTTCATGGCCCATTAAATTAATTACCCTCCTATGCTTATAAGGAGAAAAAGAAGAGGAGAAAAACATATTCTTTTTCTAAAGATTTCGGCAGCAACCAAAGAAGAAAAAGACTTTCTGTTTTTTCTTGACACTCCCAAAATACAAGCTTACGGCTTATTCCGGCGTTCATCTATTGATCAAAGGTTTGTTAGGAGTTCAATATACTGTTAATTGGTGGACACACTAGCTAGTGGAAATCCAGGTATTCTCGAAAATTTTCTGTGGTCTACCTTTACGATTGTGCAGTTTTCGAGTACGTACACAAATGTATCGTGACCCAAATCTATTGTTTTATGATCATGTTAAATTCCGCACTTGTTATATATATATTACCGGGCCCATAAAACCCTTCACTCGTGGCCTAATTAGTTAGTCATTTCCTTTCATATAAGGACGTAAGTTCTATTTTTAGGAGCGGATTTTGAAAATTTATAGGTAAAAAGTATTTTCATATCGTGATCATTAGCATGAAATGAGTCAATGACCAAATCTACATCACAAAGACAAATTTATGGGTCGGTAATCAGAGAGTTCACATTTTATTACAGTTCTACGTATATGCTGAGCCATGTGCAAGGAACGGGTGGGGTTTTAGGATCAGGCAAAATTTCTACGATTCGCTCTTAATTCGTCACCCTCAGAAACTTCATTTAAAAGCTACATTCTGCACAAATTAATATTCTCACCATCTCTAATTAAGTGTCACATTTTTTTATCTAAAATGAATACGAAAAATGACAAGTAATTAGGGATATAGCTACGATTTGTCCATGTACATATATCCTCAGGAAGATTCAATGCAGTAAAAAAAGAAGATAAAAGACAAAATTTACCTCTTGTTTCTTACATGTATATGTGCTATTCGCACAAAATTATCTGTACTTTATTTGGCACATGTTGTTTTGGATGAGTATTGGGACTTAACTTTTGAAAAGCATATGACCAAATACATGTAAGAATATATATACGCAAAGCAACCTAAAGAATGTTTTCTTCCAAAAGATAATCCTAATTAAGCAGTACAAATTACCACTTCGTGTTATTTATTTGTAACCGAAGGAGAGGAAATAGCGGCATATCTTGAGGAGAAGCCAAGATGCATGGCTTCTTCATCACCATCTTCCATCATGAAATTACCTTCATCGAAGTTTTGAGCATAACTCAAAGGATCATACTTAAACCCACTACTTGGTTTCGCCTTACTCCTTGGTTTAAAGCATTCAGTCAAGTGATCATAACTCATCAAACTTCGACTTCCACTCGAATGAGTAGTACTACTACTGATTCTTCTTCGTCTACTTTGGGTTGAGACGATGTTTGTCCATTGAAATTTCATCTTCAAACGACCCCAACACGACGACATCACTTCTTCTTGATCTTCCTCCTCAATCTTCTTCATTGGAGTTGAAACAGTACTCTTCTCCATATCGAATATCAATCAATTTTATCTATTTAATTGTGTGTATACTGTCTTTTTTGTCTTAAAAGACATTTGTTCTTCCTTTCTTCCCTTTAAAGTTGGTTGTGGGGTATCTATCTATCCTTTATTAAAGATCTTTAGTGTGTGGTAAAGAGGATATATATGGGAAAGAATAATCCATTTTAGTCCTTTAGAGGTGGAAATAAATCAAAGAAAAGCTACAAAGGGCCTTTTTGTTTTGAACATTTAAGGGTATTAATATTTAGCACATTCCAATGTGTATGTAGATATTTTATAAGTCAAGAAATGGAGGAGTTGGAAATTTTCAATTCTAGAGGTTTTTTTTAGTCCCTCCATGTATCCTCGATTACTATCTCGCTCAAACTGTCAGTTCATGAAGCTTTTTAATTCTAGAGTTAACTAGCCCCTTTTAAATACTTATTTTAGTTGAGCATGTTTAATCTATATAGTTCAGTCCTACGTACTACTATAAAATTCAATCAAGCTACTTGATCAAGGGTCATGCCTTGTGAACTTATTATGGGTATGCATGGTCGATTATCTTCATTTCTGAACTATATATACATTCATTAATAGAAATTATTTTTAATTTGCATCATTCAATCGTACTGTAATGACTGTTAATTAGATGAGTGGATAGGAAATATATAGGATCCTACACTAGATCATATATATTAATTATATTCTCACAAAAATAAACAACCGTCCGAATAGTCTTAAGTAATTAATCCGAATGGAAGTATCTAAGCTCTCTAACAACATGACTTGTCATGTCTTTTTATTAAGTTGCTTATCTATAGAAAAAGTATTTGGCATTATGCTTCAGATTCTCACAATTGCCTATTCTTTTCAATATCAGCTGTTATTATTAATTATTTTTTTTAAAATAAAATAAAATAAAATACTTTTTTTTTTTACTTTAAAATAAAAATTATTCACTCTTAATTCTACTCTATATTACTACTCCCTCAATAATATGATCATTCAACACAATTACATTATCAACAATCATATCATTTTTTTTTATTAAAAGAGAAAAAATGTTATTATAAATGTTATTATTAATAAATTGAGTGGTCGGGTTTGGTCATGTCTAGGCATATCATGTACAATCACGACCATAGTTCATGAGAACCATTTTCCATTAGGTAGAACATATATAAATGATTATAAAGCTAAACAAAAACTGGTAATTAAATCTCTAGAAATGGGTAAAAGAAAATCCCACAAAAAAGAATCTGATTTGAGGATCTAAATTATTCAAAATAAACCAGGGTATGCTACTAATTTTCTTTCTTTCTTTCGGCTGAAAATTACTTGGATGCAGAAACTGGCAGCATTTTCCCTTTAAATCTGGATGACGTCTCCAAAGGAAGCATCGGCTAGCTAGCTAGGTGGAATGAACAACTCCAATGCTGGTGTTTGAATATCTATACGGTCAGGTAACTCTGCTTCGGTGAAAAACTTCCAACTGGCTGCCTCTGTGGAGAATCGAAATGGAAATGAATGCGATTCTCCAAATTGGAAAGGTGGGAAAAGATGTCATTATCCACTTCTCTAGTTACCTAGGGCTTTGTCACGTTTTTCTTGAGCAGCTTTGACACCAAAATTGCCTTTGAATGATAACCAAAAGGGCTCCTGCAATATTATGAATACTACTCAGTTGAGTCATGAATCATTTCATCAATGATCAATCAACCAAAAAGAGCTCCTGGAATAACCTCATTAGAAGCAAAAACCTCACGATTATAATCAATCAACTATAGTGTTCTAGCTAGAAATTTCACAATAATAATGCCCTCCCCATCACCGTAATCAAGTAACTAATCAATGATCACTACATAAACATTCTATACAATATCAATTTCACCATCTATCCATTAGTAAATAAAAAGGATAACATGGGAGACAAATGTGAAAATAAACCTAGTTTGGATGATTTACCAAGATCAATCATGCCAAGAAGTTTAAGGATCATGAAGACAAAATTATAGATGGCTTTTGGGATCTACAGTCAAAGTCCTTTGATATCTACGGTCAAAATCTGTCTATAGAGGCCAACTACGTTGAATAAATTAATGATAGTATCTTAATTATTGCGTTCATATAATTAGTTTTCTTAAGACTTTTGCTATTATAAATATGTTTTATATGCAACGTTTTTGATAGTTTTGAATAAATAAAAATGTTTGAGAGTTTTATCTAGAAGTTCTTAAGTGAATTCTTTTATTTTAAGAACGAAATCAAGCGGCGCTCGACTAGTTATCCCTTAGCTAATCAAAAGAGGGTTTGTTTGGTTTTATAAATCCACAATTCTCCATCCTTGTCAATTAGGTTCTTAAACTTGAGCTAACGAGTTTAATAGTTCAGGTTCCTCCGCTCCATTCCCAACCTCTTAATATAGTACTTTCTCGTTTACTTACTTGATTAGGGGTTCGACGTCACACCAATCGCAGGGTTCCGCGTCAAAGGAATTTACAGTTTTTGTTCAAAGTTCAAAGAGAGAGGTTGGGCTTGGAAGTTGGAACTTAATTAGTCCATGTTGGCTAGAGTTTGCTGGCTGGCCATTGATTTATACTTTTATGGATTAAGAGGAACAAGATTGTTTTAAATAGCGAAGTAGCTAGAAATGTTCATCTATAGAGCCACATCTAAATTTGTAAGTACACTGTAGAGAGTTGGAGAGTATACTAAAACATTTTGTACTATGAAAAGTAACTCTATATCGACCAAAATCAAAAAAGGTTATGGAGGCCGATGCTATTCTAACATCTCATATATAGAACAAGTTATTTTTGTTCTATATACAAGGAAAATTTTCAAGATACGCAAAAGTATTAAAGGTGAGCATGGGAAGTGCATTTGCATTCATATTTCCGAACGGTTCCGATGACAGCATTCACTGCCACTGTGGGTGTAAATTTGAGGCTATTTTCAGTATGGTTGAGGATTGATTTGTGGGTTTGATTGGAGAGAAGAAAGAGATTGAGCGCCATTGAAAGGATAAATATTATAAAAATAGGTCTAAAACCTATAATATGTATATCAACACAAAAATAAAATAAAAAAATACCTTATTCTGATAAATCGTTCATCCGATTGAAAGCATGGATGTAATCATCATCGACCAGACATAAATGTAATCAAAATCCAGCGTCGCCGGTATTTTCAGCGGCCGACATTCATTCATATTTTAGATTTATACTATAAAACGTTTTGTTCTATAAAAAGCATATACTAATAACAGCACATATAAATAAAAGTAATTTCTTCTATAAAAAGAATTTACTAATAAATTTAGAAACTAAATTGCATGACACAGCTCTTACGATTGGCGTAGCCTTTCTGGCTTGGCTGGCCTTCATGAAATGTCGATACATACAATCCCTTGACATCATCTCCTCAAATGTTGCCGGCATTAATAGAGCATCGTACACAAATTTGTTTTCTTCCTCGCGTAACACGTCTTTCCATACAGACCACCCTTCTAATTTACTTCTACTATTACCACTAGCATTTTCTCCGGCATTCCCCATGGATACATTATCTTCTATCGTCTGACCCGGTAGTAGTCTTATTGCTCCGTTTTCATCGTACACGGTTACAGCCACATATAAAGTGGTATTCTTCCACTTCATCAACGTAAACATTACTTTAAAATTAGGTTCGATACGGTTCAAACTACAGAATCTCTTAAACTGTTTACCATCCAGTCTATTCCACCATGTGCCCGTATAAACATTCTTCGGCCCCAATGAAACAGTGACATCTAGGTCGGAGTTCCTGCGATTAAATGCTGTAAGGTAAACTTCTGTCATGGTATTTGGAACGAATGTAGGTCGAAAAAGCAAGTAGGGCAAGACCTGTTGCAATGAGAAACAAACACAGAGCCGACACACAAATATTATTCCAACGTTATGGTCCCACCTATGAACTTAATATCATGTACTTAATTTATTAGTTACACCCACTAACCACTGGTTTCACTCCTTTGACTCGATATATTGACCAAAATCAAAAAAAGGTTATGGAGACCAATGCTATTCTAACATCTCATATAGAACAAATACAAGGAAAATTTTCAAGATACACAAAAGTATTAAAACATAATTTGACACTTCCATAGTTATATGAATCTTCATATTTTTTATAGAACATAAATAACATATTGTAACACTTCTATTTTGACACATTGATTAAATAAGTGTCAAAATAACAATTATTTGTTGTAACGACAGAATAAACATGAAAGTTGCAGATTAAGCTAGGACAAAATATGAGAGTTTGATCAATATACGAGTGAGATCAATAAAGGTGAGGATGGAAAGTGCATTTGCATCCATATTTCCGAAAGGTTCCGATGTCAGCATTGACTTGCCACTGTGGGTGTAAATTTGAGGCTATGGTTGAGGATTCATTTGTGGGGTTTGATTGGGAGAGAAGAAAGAGATTGAGCGCCATTGAAAGGATAAATTTTATAAAATAGATCTAAACCTATAATATGTATATCAACACAAATTAACAAAACAAAAAAAAAAATAAAACAATGTTTTAAAGAAAAATTACCTTATTCTGATAAATCGCTCATCCGATAGAAAGCATGCATGTAATCATCATCGACCCGATATAAATGTAATAAAAAATCCATCGTCGTCGGTATTTTCTGCAGCGGCCGACATTCATTCATATCTTAGATATAATTGTTACCTTAATTTATATACTCCTCCTTAGGGCGAACCTAGGGAAAAGACAGGCGACTGCTTCCCTGGTTTCAAAAGTTTTCTGACGTATTTTATATATATAAACTTATAAACGAAGATTGGCCCAATCCATAACTCACAGCCCATATGACATAAAATTCCTAGTTCCGTCTTTTTACCGCTTTTATATGTTATTAAAGTGTAACCGATGCAGAATGGCCGCATATCTTGAGGAGAAGCCAAGATGCATGGCTTCTTCATCGCCATTGTCCATCATGAAATTACCTTCATGGAATTTTGAATCAAAAAATTCTTGGGTGTATGGTGTAATTGATAGGGAAGGGACTTTTGGATGACCAAGCCCTGAGAGTTTAGTCTCACATATCAGTATGGAGAGGCCCTACGCAAGGATAGAGTCCGGCCTCACGGTTGGCTCCACGATCCCTAGACAGAGACCGATGGAGAGGCCCTCTCGGAACGGGTCTCTCGATCTCTCTCTCTCCTTGGCTATCTTGACTTACACTCAGGGGAAATATGGTCACTTTCGGGTAACCCTAGCGACTCCCAATTAATAGTCCTTGGCAAGAAATTTGTCAAAGAGTCCCATCACTTTATTGTACACAACCTTAGCTCATTAGCTCGGTTTCGTACACACTCTCTCTATCACTAGAGACGCTTCGCATACGCAAATACACATCGACACCTCTTGACCCGAGACGAGTGTCCACGCCTAGAACCTAGCCTCGCTATCGGCCTCTACATGTGCATTGTTGGCCCGGGTAGGCCGTAGACGCTCAAACACTCTCATTAGAGTCCTCCTCTTACGATCAAGACCGACTATAACCATACAAGAAGCACGTACTCCTCACCACTCTCAACTTTCCATCCGTGGACAAATCAGTAACAAATCATCATTTACACTTGTATATCACTATTGACATTTTTATATATATAGGGCCAACATAAGATAAAATATATATTTTATCATTTATTCTTAAAGGTTCACAACTCTAGAAATATAGGGATATCCATATAGTAATGTGTAGTGGAAAAGTCTTCAACCGGCCTGAGTCAGGCCGGACTAGTAGCTTGTCAGAACCATAGGTTCGGCCCACAACAGTCAGTCGGCCAAGCTCAACTGACTGAGTAAGAGTCCTACAAGGAAACAAGCTCCTTCGGCTAATTTCCTGGACTTAGAGATATTCTCCATTAAAAAGACTGCCATGTATAGAAGATTACAGGAAATAAGATCCCTCGATCAGTGGGATTCTACCCTATATAATCCCTCTTAAGGGAAAACCCTAAACAACTCGTTCATACACACGAGAACTCGTTCATTCTTGAGATACACAAGTGACCACTATTCACGAAGTGTTAAACAAAGCTTCTCTCACAGGAGAACTCATCACTCCATTCCGGTAGCTACGCACCGCTCGGCCACGGTCTTGTGCTGAACCTCGTTGGTCCCGTTCAGACCGTAGACGTTTAAACGTAGTTGTCATCCCCCATTGTTTTATCTTATTTACAGGTTTCGATCATACCGACGTTCTACAATGACCCTTCTGTCACCGTGATCTTTTTGGTCAAAACATTGGTGTCGACCGTGGGGAAGCGTCTAAAAGCCGTTTTCCTCCACTTTTCATCTATCGATATAATCAGAACTCTCCTTTTCAAGTTTTTTCAAAATGATTCGCACTAGATCTGAGATAGTGAGGGCCTCAGCCCCCCGCAGTCTGGTTGAGCAAGACCCTCCGGTCGACCCACAGGTGCAGGGCGAGAATCCTGTGCCAGGAGACAACTAGGTCGAGCGGGTTGACCCCCAAGACATTCGTCCCCAAGTCCGACCCCCTCGCGCTTCCAGGTGAGATTGGGGCAAAGGATCGGCGGGTCGGAACCTCGGCACACACACTCCATCCCCCCAGGGATCTGATGGCTGACGATCTCAAGAGGAGAGGTCCCCAGCGCAAGAAGGCCCTTACGCCCATTCCTTCCTCGAATAGGGGCCCTCGAGGAGTCGTTCCACGTCAAGAGGACAGTCTGGTCCCTCCCGACCAGGAAGGAGCTATAGAAGGGATCAAGACTAGCGGACCCAGAGGTCCCCGCGTAGAGAGAGGGTCGATTCCCCTTCTCAGCATGAGCCAGCCTCAAGGCTGAGAGACCAAAGAGATGAGCGCCAAGGAGAGGGAAGTCGCACCTCTCGATCGTGGGCATCCATACCAAGTCTCTTGAGGGATCTCTGTAACTATGGTTTCACCGATGAAAGCTCTCTGCCCACATCCCGACATGATCGGTCACCTCGACATGCCCGGTCCAACTAGGATAGGGGAGAAGAGGGCGCTCGCCTGGTCCTGTAAATAACCGCCTGTCTAAACGGGACGAGCGGAGGATAAAAGGTGAAGTTCAGAGACGTCTATATGTTAGGGCTAGGGAGATGCCTCCCCCTCCTTTGGTTGCTAATCCATATCAAGCTCACGGAGCTCTCTCGGTGAATCAAGCGGGCGCCAGTGGACCATTTCCCTCGGCATGATACCCCGTAATGGCTAGGGAGGCTCCGACCGCACTTGGGTGCATGCCACCTCCGCCCGGCAGGCAGGCTCCCAATGTGCCGCATCAACCGTCAGGGTTAGCCTTCAATGCACCCTACCCGAGGCAGGCCCCTTAGGCGCCTATCTCGCCATATGGGCAGCCCCCTTATAATTTTATGGGTGCCATACCCGCCATGAAAAATTACCTTTATGTGACCAACTAGCCTCCTGGGGAAACTCGGCCATCCCACCATACCGGTTCGCAGGGACGCCGTTCACTGTCGAGATTGAAAGGACTTTATGCCCTCTGAACTTTCGGCTACTGAATGATCTGCCCAACGCCATTAACTTTTAACGTTCAAATCTCATGTCAACTTGTATGGTCTGCCCGACGCCATGAAGTGCCGATGTTTCCCAACCACTTTGGAAGATGTAGCCCAGGTTTTGTTTCGACAGTTATCGTTCGAAAGCATCGGGTCTTTCTAGAGTCTGGTCGCTAGTTTCATGTTCCGATTTATAAGAAGCCAGACGCATGCGAAGAGCGCTGCCTCTTTGTTCAGCATGAAGCAGTTGTCCGAAAAATCCCTCTAGAAATATTATGAAAGGTTCACCAAGAAAATGCAAGAGATATCGGGCATCGCTCACAGCCTGGTCGCCATAGCCCTAACCACGGGGGCAGGTAGTTCATTGGTGAGATGGGAATGATGTACATGTGCAGTTTGTTGCATCTACGAGTTAGTTTTGAGTTGTATACTTCTTGTTCAATAACAAAAAGCTAATTGCACCCAAAAAAAATTATGTTTAGTGCATCATTAGTTTTAGTAGCTTTGTTCATTCTGCATTTTTGCTTGTTCTGGTGCTGTGTTTGTTGTATTTCTACTGTTGTTGTTCACTAATCGATCTCTTCCTCTCGTTAGGGGATTTCAGCTCAACTATAGGGACCAAAACGCATATTGTGCAAGAAAAAAAAAGTCCATATATTGATCAAAATAAAAATAAATAAATAAAAAGTTATGTAGACATTTTTTATTTTTTTTATACATTCCGACAACCACCAGTCATATATGTTTCAAACTACTATGTATATCACAAAGGAAACTACATGTTTCAAACAAACAGATAAACCAAATAGTTCGTTGGCAATTGGGACAAAGTAGTTTCTAGCTAAGATAAACCCTTAAATACTCGTATTGCATCTAGCATTGATGACACACAGTCCAAAAGGTGTTACTTTTTTGCTAGTGAGATGGAGGAGGCTTATGAGTTGAAGTAGATGCTGAACTGTGATTTTGACGCTGGCAACTTTTGGGAGGTTTTGAATAGAAGGGCTGGTGTGATGAACCGAGGAACCTCCATTAGGATGCGATACCTTGTGAATTACCTTTGCATTCCTCTTCTGATCATATGTTGTTCTTTTATTCTTATCACCCAACACAGTCCATGCTTCTTGAACAAAGTTTAAAGCTCCGCCAACTCCTGTAGCATCAAAGGACGCTTCCTATATTGCTTCCTGACAACATCATCGTCAGCTTATGGATTCACATCTAGAATCCTGTATATAGAACGAAAATAACATATTGTAACACTTCTATTTTGACACATTAACTAAATAATTGTCGAGATATATAGCAATTATTTATTTTTGTGACGGAACAAACATGAGAGTCGTAGAAAAAACTAGGAAAAATGAGAGTTCGACCAATATACAAGTGAGAGATAGATGTGAGCAGGGGCAGAGTTGGCATATGTGACCCCACTTAAAAATAAATTTTCAATAATTATTATATAAATTTTATAAAATGACATTATCAAAAAAAAAATTATAAAATGACTCCATAGTTGATATAAAACCCTATAGTCCATAAGTTTTAAAACTTTTATGTAGATGACCCCAGGGGTCTCAGATTCCGCCTGGGAGGTGAGGATGGGAGGTCCATCCATATTTTCGAAGATGGAATGGGTTCCGATGACAACATTAACGCCACCATGGGTGTAAATTTGAGGCTATTATCAATATTGTTGATGATTGATTTGTGGGGCTTAATCGGGAGAGTGAAAGAGATCGAGCACCACTTAAAGGATAAATATTATAAAGTAGATCTAAAACTATAATATGTATCAAAACAAACAAAAATAAAATAATATTATAATGAGAAAATATCTTATTCTGATAAATCGTTTATCCGATAGAAAAAGCAAGTAATCATCGATCATCGACCAGCCATGAATATTGAAATCCATTGCCCTCGGTATTTTTTCCGGCGGCGGGCATTCATTCATATCTTAGATATGATTGTTACCTTAATTTGTATACTTCTCCTGAGGGCGGACCTTGTGACAAGATGGGCCACTGCATACCCTGATTTCAAAAAATTATGACGTATTTATATATAAACTTATGCACGAAGAATTGGCCCAAACCATAACCGACGGCCCATATATATGACATAAAATTTCTAATTTCGTCACTTTATTGCTTGTATATGTTATTTAATAGTAACCGATTTAGAATAACCACAAATTATGAGGAGAGGCCAAAATGTATGGCTTCTTCATCACCATCGTCCATCATGAAATTACCTTCATCGAATTCATCGAAGTTCTGAATTAGACAAATTATTGGATGCACAATGTGTAACATGTCATCAATATTTACATTACATGAATTATAAGAATGTTTTTATTGAATTACAGAAAAATTATTAGATGCATAGGGCATGGGCCATTGGTTAAGATGTTTGCCTCCCGTAAGAGATCATGCATTCGACTTTTGGGAAAACGAACTTTCGGTGGGTAGAATGTATCAGGTTATAAAAAAAAATCATAAATCATTCAAATCTATCAAGATGATCCGATTATCTTCTTCTCTCTCCTTTTCTCCCTTATATATAAGCCAAAATCCATTGCAAAAGCATATCTTATTTTTGTAAAACAGAGTGATGAAAATCCACAAAGAAACTGGCCGTATTGAATAATAATAGTTGAAAAGGAAGGAGAAATACAGTTTCTCTAACACTGATCTTCACCCAAGTTTAAATCTTGGGCCGCAAGCGGGGATGGATGTATAGAGAATGACGCTCCATATGATCAGCGATCCTGGACGTCCCCTGGTCAATGGATGTAATAATTAGTCAACGATGATCAAATGTATACTAATTCGTCCAAAACTACTAGGCACCTAAAAACTAATAATACTAATGTAAAATATATGTACTCGGATGAGGCGATAATGGAAATGCGGGAATTAATGAAAGGATCCTCGTTCCTTGTTTCATTCGCTGTAGGTTTATATATAGACATGATTGAAGGCAATCAATATCGAGTTGGGCATTTGTTAGGAGCACAATCATATTAGAACAATTGACAAATAAGAGAAAATTAAATAATGTTATAATGAAATAGAATATTTTTTTTCTTCTCCTATTTATCATTGATGCGATAGATAGAAAACATTTAACCATGCTTGGTCAACAGATAGGGAGTCCATTGTCGTTGCCGCTCCATGCACATTCTCGACTAATTTATATATATTGTTATCCTAATTTACTTTTATAAACTAATATTGATCTACATGAGGGTCGTGGCCCGTTGAACTATAGTTTCGATAAAGTTTTCAAGTACATATATTTATCTAAAATTTAAATTATTATATGTATATATGAATGATTAATAAAGTTGGGCATTTTAAAGAAGTTACGCCCGAATTTCAAACCCGATAAAACCCATGTTCCCTAATCTGAACCTTGGCTAGTTTCGTTGATGGTAAAAGGCTTGAGACCCAAAATATATAAGGCTTAAACTTATGCTCTTCTAATAATTAAGGCCCATATCTATTCTCTATCGAATATTATTTCTTCCGTATGAAAATACATTATGTTTTATATTTTTGTTTTGACATATTTTCAACAAGATTCGAACCTTCAAATTCAAGGGAGGGACGCAGATGTCTTAACCATTCGACCAAGTCGTGATTATTTTTATGTTTATCTAAATATACTATTTTTATTATTGGTTTTGGACTATATAATATTTTTTCTGATTGGTTTTAGACTATATAGTTGGGATAGCTCTCCCGCATCCGTAGAGAGTCGACCCATGACCTCTCAAAATAATTTTAGAACTCGATTTATACCATGGGGTAGTACATGTACTCCACATGGAAATTAAATTGTATGCAATGTGGAAGTGAATATATATCAAGTTAGAAAATTAGATTATGGTAAGAAAAAAAAATCGATGAGAAATGAATGGGCCAATCATGACTTGATCTAATGATTATGTATTTTCTCTATCATAAAATTATGGATTCGACTATTGGGGAAACAATATTTAAGTGATAGTTTATACACAATAGGAATTTATATATTTAAAACTAAAAAAAAAGACAATGAGGAATTATATAAAATAAACAATGTTTATATACATACAGATTAATGGATAGTTTTCAAGAGATTGTATGAATCTGTCTAATTCTTCATTCAATCAATTTTGTTTACTTCAAATTAATGATTATAAAGAGGATAGATGGGCGGTTACAGTAAAAATTATCTTAGGACATATATATATAGTTATACTAGATGAATGAGGCCGTATCGACTTGCTTTCTTGCAGCTTTTGTTTGCTTTACGTGATCTTTAGCTTTGACTTGTTGGCATGGCAATTTGTGGACACACCTACATATCACATGCATCCTAGCTAGCTACAATGTAGCGACAAAGTAAAGTCTGATAAGGGAAAATAAGAATCGAGTGAGGAAATTAAATAAATAAAATCAAGAATTCCTTATCCTCTTTTCAAGAAATCTAGAATTTTACGTACGAAGTTTACTCGTGAACATTCTTTGTCAACCCTAAAATGCAAGAACCTAGTGTGTAATTAAAGAATAATATCAACCTTTTTCTTTTATTCGTTGCAGAAGGTATATACCAAATTCATTTGATGATGGTAATCCAACTAAAATTCTCATCATCATTTTCCTAAGACACAAAATTATTATCTTATATGATTTCAAAAAAATATATATTATCTAATATTTTTTCTATTTTAAAATATATGATGTTTTGTATTTTTAAATTTATCTTCAAGTGGACATGTATTGAACAAAGATTATTGACTATATATGTATATTTATTTTAATATTTTGTATTTTTAGGTTCATCCAAACGGACATGTATCTAACAAAAATTATAATATTGAAAAAATACATGTCCATATAAATGAATCTAAAATATTAACAAAGGGAGTAGATTATAGGAAGAATAAAATAGATAATAAGAAAAATAAAATTGAGTTTGCTCTAATCCTTGATTTGGTTGTTGAATCAAATTTTGATACGTGTCTATCAATTTTTTACTCTATTTATTATAAAAAAAATATAAACAAGATCAATTAATCTAATAATAATAGTATTATAATTCTTAAAATAAATTTAAAATAGTTATAATTAATTTATTATATATCCTAATTAAATCTAAAAATATTATAATATTTTTTAGTCAAATATTTCGAAAAAAATATTTTTTTAATATAAATTAATAATTATTTATACGATTAATTTATATATTTATTTTTAAAAGTATCAGCTTTTCGTCTAATATTCTCATAGACGGAGGCCATGACTTGTTATATGCAGAAGTAGGTCACATTTAAAATTCTCAGTTTTTTTTTTTTTTTTGATGTTCATTTAAAATTCACATTAGGCTGAACAACCAAGGGAAATATAAATACTTCTACTTTTATTTATTAGGTCGCAACAATTTCATCTGGTGAGACCTCTTATTAAGCCTTAACTTTATTCGGATTTATTAAAACGAGTCATCCTTATAAATGTTGAGATTTGACTTATGTACACTACATTCGGTAATTAACCACTCATTTGAATTTGAGACCCCCCACCATGCAGCAGTTTCAAATGCTAAAATAATTAGTCGTACAGTAGTAATAAAATGACGTGGGCCAACAAATTAAAGTCATAAGGTAATATTTTTTAAGGTCTTCTACGTCCACACAACCGATAGCCGTAAGAATAGTCTCTCATTCCAACTGTCAGCGTTCGAAGTGGGAGGAAACTAGTCAGAAAAAATTTTCATTCGTAGAAATTGTAGATCGAACTTTCGACCTATTGGTTAAAGAACGAGACACAAGTCATAAGTTAATATGAATGTGAAACAAAAGGCAAAAAACTAAAGTCAAGAAAATCACTTTAAAAAAAAAAAGTCAAGAATTATTCAAACAAGAGAAAAAAAAGAAAAAAAAAAAACTCAAGAAATTCTGCCACAAAAAAAAAGATTGTTAAAAAAAAAAATTCCTATTTCAACTAAAATATTATCTTTTGATACCTTCCTACATTACGTACTAAGCACTAATTCAATGAATCAAAGACTGGTGGCTGGTTTTACCAAAATCTTTCCAAAAAAAATTATAAAGAAAATTTCCCAAATTCATAGTTGGTTATTGAAAAGGGATAAAAGGAAAACCTTGGCCAATTGATAACTTGACAAAGAGAAATATCGATATTCTATTCAAACTATAGCTATAGAGTTGAGTTGAGAAGATCAAATCCTTTTCCTTTACCCTTGCCTGCCGGTTCGATTCTCGACGAAAAGCGAGAATGAAAACCATAATCCTTTTCTTTTCTCTTCTTTGCATATTGTTTGAATCAACTCTTCAATATTCCTATACAGATTTTCAAGGACGATTGTCATCACGGCGTTTGATTAATAAGCATGGCCGGAAATTATCAGGGCCTGGAGTGCAATTGCACGTAGAAGATGAACGGGCAAATACTTTATACATTTTCCGTTTTATTTTATCTGTAGTTATCAAATATTCACAACTCCATAGTAATTACTGACGGTTAAATTTTATGAATTCCGGGCAGGTAGTGTTGGAGAATGGCTTCGTTGAGGTGACTATATCGAAACCTGGCGGAAGCGTGACCGGAGTCAAATACAAGGAAATCGAAAATTTGCTCGCCGTCCATAATAACAATACAGATAGAGGGTATTGTATATGAATTTTGCCTATAATATTATCCGAATAGGCCTTAGGTATTTTCGTGAAATATTAATTTGTATGAAGGCGACATTAGTTAATCAAGGATATGTGATATAAACATAAGTTGGTCTCGTGAATCTGAATTTATTTGTCAGAAAGTAGTGACAGATTTTTTTTGGTTGTGCAGTTATTGGGACGTTGTTTGGAGTGTTCCTGGAACAGTTAAAGGACCTAAGCCTACAAAGGGAGCTTTGGACAGGTGCACATACGTCTTTTTCCCATCAATTTTCATTTATTCACGTGATTAATTTTAAAGTCTCAACACCAACTTTTATCAGTCCTACTATCTATCTACTAATTCCTCCAAACACGTAATTAATTCTATGAATTACACTGTAATCCTTGCTTGGATGGGATATGAATTACTATGCTATTTTTGTCAAGAATAAAGTACAAATACAAAATTACATATATGGTCCTATATATATTTGTGGTATGACATGTATATATATATATATATATGTTGATAAATACAGGCTTGAAGGGACGAATTTTACAGTTATTGTTGAAAATGAGGACCAAGTGGAGATTTCTTTCACTCGGAATTATGATCCTTCTCTTGAATACACACTATTACCCTTGAATATTGACAAAAGGTATGTACACACGAGACGCTCATTTCGAACTTAATTATATGCAATTCCTAATTAATTAAACATTCATTTTGAATGATAAATTAAAGGTTATTTGTGTATGTTGCAGGTTCATAATGCTTCGTGATTCATCAGGTTTCTATACGTATGCCATTTATGAGCACTTGGAGGGATTTCCAGCTTTCGAACTTGACAATACTAGGATTGCCTTGAAGCTAAACAAAGAAATGTAAACAGTCAACTCAATAATTGGTTTCATATTACAAATTAAGATAAATAATAGTAATGAATTTATTTTATTTATAAATATAAATACAGGTTTCGCTATATGGCTATAACAGACAACAGAAAAAGACGGATGCCTTTACCTGAGGACAGAAAACCTCCAAGAGGAGAACCTCTGGCCTACCCTGAGGCTGTCTTACTCGTCGACCCTGTTGAACCTGAATTCCAAGGAGAGGTATATTCTAAAATCGTAATGTTACTCATTCGAATTTGAGAATTAATGTAAAATAATTTTACATATCTAAAATGTACTCCCTCCTTGTCAGAATAGAAGTCGTGACACGAGTTCTATTCTGATTCAAATACTGGATGAAGTATTAATCATCAAATTGAAATAGTCTAACACAAAACAAGATTATCCTACAACTCATTTAAATTTGAGACATATTGAAGTATAGGTTTTTTTTTTTAGGTTGAAGTATAGGTTTTCTGGTGTCAAAATTTGTAGGAATCACATGTATAGTCTGATATTAATGATTAACATTTTAGTGGGTTAGGTGATTTCTGTTGAAATTTGTTGCTGATTGGTGTTGGAGTTGATCTTTCCTTCAGGTAGTAATTGACAACATATATATATATATTATATTGTATGTAGGTGGATGACAAGTACGAATATTCAATAGAAAGCAAAGACAATTTGGTCCATGGTTGGATCAGTTCAAACCCACCCATGGGATTCTGGCAGATCAATCCTAGCTCCGAGTTCAGATCCGCTGGACCCCTCAAACAAAACCTTGCCTCTCATTTGGGTCCCACCTTTCTTGCGGTACGACACTCCAATCTTCTTTATTCGAAACATAGTTCGAAATGTTTTAAAATATAATCGTTTTTAAAAGCATTTCGAAATATGTATCGTGGGAGAACAGTTCAACGTTTAATATCATTTATTCTATTGAACTAATGCCAGTATCTTCTTATTCTCTCAACTAATTAGCATTTTTGTGAATAAAAAAAAATTGTGACTATCATTAGATATTCCACAGCACTCATTATACAGGATTGGATCTGATAATCAAAATTGAAAAAGATGAAAACTGGAAGAAGGTTTATGGACCTGTGTTTTACTATCTCAATTCTCTCAATGAATTAGCTGATCCCACCGTTGCCCTTTGGGAAGATGCTAAGAAACAGGTATTCTCAGTACATTTTCTAACTTTTATATTAGAATATTAATTAAAATGTGAGAAATATTAGCTCTAAACAAATCAATCAAATGAGAAAACTTGAACAGTTAACTCCATTTTTTCATGATTTTATGTATACATAGAGAACAATTGAAAGTAAAAAGTGGCCCTACGATTTTCCAGCTTCGAAAGACTTCACAAAATCCAATCAACGTGGAAGTATCAGCGGTAGACTACTAGTTCGAGAGAGGTACTAAATTTATTATCTGATTTTATCTCGCTTCATACTTTATTATAAATTAATTTAAATTGGTTCTTTAGAAAAAATGTAATTTGAATTTGCATGACGCAATTTACTTGAGCATTCGTAAAAAATTTAGGGAATTAAATAAGCAGGCATCCCCTGCTTCTGATGCTTATATCGGATTGGCAGCCCCAGGAAATGCCGGTTCTTGGCAATTTGAAGGCAAGGTAATTTTATTTCTCACGTATAAATTAATGCGATCATATGCGTATTAGTCCTTTTATTTGTATCAATTATATGAATTGGTCCTTTATCTTTCAATTGTACATGACTCGATCTTTTTACTAATTTATGCGTTTGAAATTCATTGATACAAAATCAATGAGAGAAGAGAAGTTATAATGCTCTAACAAAAAGCTTGAATTTCTTGTAGTCCTTACTATTGCTTGGATTTTATAGTAAGCAATTAGGTTTACAATTCTTTTGACAGGGCTATCAATTCTGGACCAAAGTAAATGAAGACGGTTCGTTCTCGATCGAAAACGTTAGAACCGGAGACTACAATCTGTATGCCTTTGTCCATGGTTACGTCGGTGACTACAAATACGAAACTGCCATTTCAGTAACTCCAGGTCCTTACTTTCTCCCGAATTGCATTTCCTAACCAACCAACTTTCATTTCTTGTATTCTAATTTTCAATTCAACTGCAGCATAAAATAAAATTATAAAATCTGTATCAGGTAGCAGTAAAAATTTAGGTGATCTCTTATACGAACTGCCGAGAAATGGTCCTACATTGTGGGAAATCGGAGTCCCTGATCGCACTGCTTCTGAGTTCTACATTCCTGATCCTAATCCGAAATACGTCAACAAATTATACAAGGGCAAAAGCAACAGGTTGTTTTATTTTATTCGTACATGATTACTTATTAGGAAACGTTTGCAATATCGAACATCACAATTCAAAATATTGAATAAAAATATTGATAAATTTGTAGTTATTTACAGGTATAGACAGTATGGACTTTGGGAAAGGTATGCAGAGTTGTACCCAGACAAAGATTTGGTATTCACAGTCGGCAAAAGTAATTATTCCGAGGATTGGTATTATGCACAAAATACCAGGTATATATAAGTCTCATCATTTACTAATTTATGTTCTTTTTACAATAAATAGGCTAAATGATATGTTGACTTATATGATGCTAATAATTAAGCAAGCAAGGTTTATGTCGCTAATTGACACAGTTCGATTCGGCTACAAATTAGTTTATGGCTTTTTATTCAGGAAGAAAGATAACAATACATATGAAGGGACTACATGGCAAATAAAGTTCACAACTTCCACAATAGATAAAAATGGAACATACACCCTGATGTTATCATTAGCCACAGCTCATGATTCGATACTTGAGGTATAGATATCTCCATATATTTAAGGTTTGGTCAGTTTACAATTTGACACCTGAACTCTTAAAGTTTGCAATTTTCAACCTGAATCCCAACTTATTATTCAAGAAGGCGTTGAATATTCTACTAACACCTTTATAACTTTTTTTTCTTATTGAATTGTCCAATAGGTTTATCTTAATGATCCTAAAGCAATTCCGTTGTATTCTACCGGAATAATTGGGCATGATAATACAATCGCAAGACATGGAATTCATGGCGTCTACCGGTTGTATACAGTGAATATACCAGGCTCGCAGCTTGTAGAAGGGGAAAACACTATTTTCCTGTCACAAACAAGAAACACAAGCCCTTTCCAAGGGATTATGTATGATTACATTAGACTTGAATCCCCTCCTAACTATAAAAATTGAATTATTTTTTTATAGATTAATTCATTTGAGGGGATGGATATTCACATATTAAATTAATAATAATGATTTATATACTCTTTTACAAGTATATATACAACATGAATGAGAAAGAAGAAGAATGTCTTATTTTTGCACTTTATAATCTACCTTGTTGGTTCAATTGTCAATAGAGAATATCAAACCTTGATGAAATAGAAGAGTCAGAAAAAATTGACATGGCAACAAACTTAGACATAAGTTAAGGCAGTAAAAATGTCAATCGCACAAAATGTATGACTCTGTCATACCAGAAAATGTGTTTCTTTTACCCCACACAATGCAATTTGCTGATGATGCATACTCTGCATTGGCATAATTCTGTTTCATATACTGGTCCTGATAGTTGTTCACCTACTTTAGCTTTCCTTTCTCAGAATCAATTTCTGTTTTATAACTTACTCTAAGTTGAACTAGCTACGATCATGGCTTCAGGAATTTGCTCCTAGGCTATCCCCATAATGAAACTTGCACGGCTCAACATTCCAAAATAACTTTTAGGTTCATTCATCTAGACAAGTATTTGTCATATACTTGACAAGTGTAAACTTAATTATAACATTGCTATAAGTGAAGTTGAAAGGTATGTTTTACCTTGAGGTCAAAGAAAGTATGCCCATATAGCAAAGTTAACTTATACTTCTAAGTATTTAACATGTTGTCTAAAATTGTGGGGTGCGCTACTTTTGTAGTGTTTACATGGAAAAGATGAACATAGATGAGTCATTCCCGGATCAAGCCTTAAACCGGGATTGCCATTCCCGGATCAAGCCTTAAACCGGGAATGCCATTACCGATTTGAGGCTTGAACCGGTAATGGCATTCCCGGTTTAAGGCTTGATCCGGGAATGACAATCCCGATTTCACTTAATTACTGTCATTAAGGTTTCGTCCCGGAAATGGGATTTTCGGGAAGACTACCAATGTTCACCTCCGAACCAATTCTAATTAAAATGTTTAGGTTTTTTTTTAAATACATTTATAATTTCTTGTAAAATTGTGTCCTTCAGAATCCACTAAAGACTGAGAGTACATAGTGAAAGTGTCTTAGGACTCGAATTCTAGCCATGTCTTCTTCTCCGGTTAAACTTGACATTCAAGACCAATATGTAATTTTCCCTTGAATTCATGTCCAGATATTTTTTTATCATGATTCATGTCACTTTTATGAAAATTCAAACCAATGATTAACACTCCTCTTGTATATTTTCCATGTAAGTTATTAAACATTGCTGGTGCAGGTGGTACTGAACAACAGCATACTCCAAGTCACTATTTCAAAGCCAGATGGGTTCGTTGCCGGAATTCAATATAACGGAATCGACAATATTCTAGAAGTTGTCGAAAAAGAAGACGAAAGAGGGTATTATAGTGTTACATGATACTTGACATTGGAGTTTCTAGGATGTTTCTTTCACCGCTAAGAAAATGCTGTATATGTTTAAACTGACAATTTCTTTTCCTGGTGATGTGCACAGTTACTGGGATCTTGTTTGGAGTAAAACTAGAAGCACCGGAACAACTGGAACTTTTGATATCCATATTACTCTTTATCATCCTGTTAATTAGAATTCTCTCACATGACCACAATTTCAATGTTTTCCCGAAATATATCAAATCTGGTACGAAGCAGGTTCAAAGGAACAACGATTAAGGTTATAGTCGAAAATGAGGAGCAAGTAGAGATCTCGTTCATCAGAACGTGAGATTCATCCCTCGAGGGCAGCTTTGCTTCCCTAAATTTGGACAAAAGGTAATGAAACTCTAGATTAATGTCTATTAAAAGTTATCTATGATTGAACTTTGTGATGATTTTTTTTTCAGGTTCATAATGCTTAAAGATTCTTCAGGATTCTATTCCTACGCCATCTTTGAGCACTTAAAGGAATGGCCTCCATTCAACCTTCCACAAGTCAGAATAGTCTTTTTAGGCTTAGAAAAGACATGTAACACATGCTTCCTTGCACTTATAATAACCAAAATAAATATATGTCTAATTTGAGAGATGGGAATTTTTTCCTTCTTTCAGGTTCAATTACATGGTTGTATCAGACAACCGGCAGCGATTCATGCCGCTACCTGAAGACCGATCACCAGATAGAGGCCTTCCTCTAATATATCCAGAGGCAGTCCTACTTGTCGATCCGATAGAGCCTGAATTCAAAGGAGAGGTATATATAGAGAATATCTTGTTCAAAATATTTCACTGAAAAGTACAATGGAGCATATATATATAACTTTTAACATGATTTCGTACGCAGGTGGATGATAAATACCAATATTCATCTGAAAATAAAGATCTTAAAGTTCATGGCTGGATTTCCAACACTGATCAACCTGTGGGATTCTGGCAGATCACACCGAGCAGCGAATTCCAATCTGGTGGACCCCTCGAACAGAACCTTACCTCCCATGTGGGCCCTTTTACTCTAGCTGTAACTGAGCACATGGACTTGCTAACTTGTTTCTCTTTTTTTTCCTATTCTAGAATGGAAATTTAACTCCTAATTGACAATCAAATAAAAGAGATACATTATTGTTTATTCATTTTATTTGGAATTATTATTTTAATTATCAAAATTTTCTACAATTAGATGTTTCTTAGTGCTCATTATGCCGGGGAGGATCTGGTGCTGAAACTTGGATCTGATGAGCCATGGAAGAAAGTATTTGGACCAGTTTTCATGTATCTTAATTCTGTATCGGATAAGAGTCAGACAGAGATGTTATGGGAGGATGCTAAAATGCAGGTATAAATTCATAGGATAACTTTACAAGGCTTTATATATCCTGACCATATATATAATTTCCTAGGATAATATATAATTTCACTTTCCGTGGTCAACAGAAGTGGAATCCTGGCCCAATAATTTTCCAGCTTCTGAAGATTTCCCCAAGTCAGATCAAAGGGGCAACGTTTCTGGCACGTTGAAAGTCAAGGATAGGTAAGCAATCAAAAATCACACGGGGTTACTGCAAAATTAATTCGAAACACAAAAATATTAAAGTCTAGGATTAATGTTAATTGTTTTTTCATGTGAAGTTTTGTAAGCTCTGAGACTATTGCTGCAATAGATGCTTATGTGGGCCTGGCTCCACCAGGGGAAGCTGGATCATGGCAGAGGGAAAACAAGGTTGTCTTAAACAGAGTTATCAATTCCTATCAGGGTTAATTTATTCTAACTATTTACGTATGGTTAATTAATTCCTATCAGGGTTACCAATTCTGGACCAGAGCTGATGCAAATGGCTTTTTCTCGATTACTATTATCCGACCTGGATCTTGTAATTTATATGCATTCGTGCCAGGATTTAAAGGAAATTACAGAAATGACGACATCATTATGATATCTGCAGGTCATATTCCAACTTTGCATTGAATTCCTTTAATTATTTGTTTCTTTTTCTTAACATTGATGAAGAGCTATTATTGTAAAGTTGAGCAGGATGTGACATTAATTTGGGTGAATTTACATTCAAGCCACCAAGAGATGGCCCGACATTGTGGAAATAGGAATTCCTGATCGTACGGCTTCAGAATTCCACATTCCTGATCCTGATCCTAAGTATATCAATAAACTCTTCTTAAATCATCCGGACAAGGACAAGTATAGACATTATGGGTTATGGGACAGATATGCAGAATTGTATCCTGACGGAGATTTAGTGTACACGGTAGGCGTTAGCGATTATAGCCAAGACTGGTTCTTTGCGCATGTTAACAGGTAAAGTCACTTCATTTTTATTTTTATTTTTCCCATTTGCTGCTAATTATTTGTGAAGGTTATTTTACAATCTTTAATATCTTTCGATTATTAAAGTTGGCGATAACATTTATGAAGCAACCACGTGGCAAATCAACTTCAAACTTGAAGATCCTGATCAAAATGGAACTTATAAATTGAGAATAGCTCTAGCAACTGCAAATGTAGCTGAACTCCAAGTAATCACATTCACAGAAAAAATATGATCAACGATCTCAATTTAAATTTCCATTACTTGTGGAGATTGATCAATTAACTGTTACGCGCCGAATTATTAATCCATTAGACGCACGAGTAGAATTAAATGATATTGTGATATTGCGTGAATTATTATAACATTATATTAAAAGTTAAATAAATATAAAGACTGAATTGTAATTTATTAAAACTTGGGGGAATAACTGATTAAATAAATGGATTGTAGGGATATTTTTTTTATTTAGTAGAACTTATGTTCTACAACATTCCACCGAATGGTGGAAGTTGCTTTCTTTTAAAAGAAAGCTAGATAATTATTATATATAGTATATATGTTTCACGATCAGGAAGCAATAAAATAAAATAAAAAATTAATTACAGAGAGTGAGAGACGAAAAAATACAGAAAAGAAAACGGAAGGAAAGAGAAAGCCAAAAATTACATAGGAATTGAAACACCACCATCGCAGCCAGGAAATCCCAGCTCCAGCAAGCTCGAATCGACAGAACCAAGGCTGGGACGAGAAGAACCAAGCCAACCCAACGCCTACCTCCGTCCGACACCATCACCGCAGCCACCCAAAACTTGGTAAGAGTTTTACCGGTCAATTTACCCATGCAAATCAAGAATTAAACACATAAATAGACTCAAAATTAAATATGGTATAACATATATTGAGATTGGATAAGAATATTAAGATTAAATCGAAAACTTTACCTTTTGATTTACTCCGATTCACTTTGAATCTGGAGATTTTGCAACCACCATCGTGTTCCTTGAGTAGAAACCTATAGGGTAGAATCATAAAATCCGACGAACGGGCCGAGCACCGCCGCACCGAAGCTTCAAGAAGAATTTCCCAGCTATTTATCTGTCCAATCAAACCACAATAGAAGAGGAAAATACTTAGAATTTACCCTAGAACAACATACTAAAAGTTGAAGCCGAAAAGATGAGTTTTAATTGTTGAAAACCGAAATTTAGCTATGAAATTAAGAGAAAACGGCTAAAAATTACAAGAAACTAACCTCGAATTTGGATTCATCACGTCGTAAGCTTTCGGAAAGTACGGGAATTATCGAAATCCGGTGACCGACCACTGCGGAGCCGCTGCTGGAAAGTCGACGATTCTGGTGAGTCTAGAGAGCTCAGAGAGAGATAGAAACACGAGGAGGGAGAGTGATCAGTCACAAATGACTGAACCGATTCGGTTCATGATATATATAATACAGTTTAAAGTTAAGTGACTATTTTGCCCCTCAGACTTCAAAATATTTACAGAAAAGCCAGCCACTCAGTGTGGGCCGAAGAGCTCGGCCCACTGCCTTCGCTTTGGGCCGAGAAGCCCAACATGCCTCAGTCATTATTCACCCGAAGTTGATTTTCCCAACCCTAAATTCAATATTTAGTTCACCCAAACCACCTCCGAACCAGTCAAACCTTCGTCCGAACCTAATTAATTTTAATTGAGCCTAAATTATATTAAAATGAATCATGATATCTAAAATTTGATTAAATTAAAATCAAGCTACTTCAAATTGGTTAAGTTTCCTTAAGAGAAACTAGTTTAAGTATGGTTTAACAAGACTTAATATATAAAATGTAAAGTAAAGAATTAAGTTAAATAAAATATTTAAAAGTATAATTTCTTTCCATTATACGAAATATTAAACACGATAATCGTTGTTTCAAATCAGGTAGATAGTGTTGCTACGATATTCGGACGAACGTGAATCGGAAACTACTTGAGGTAAGTACCCGATACACGATATACTAATATAACGGTTTTCTAATAAACCATATATCTTTGGTTGCTATATATATATTTATATATATATGCTTGAAATATTTTGAGAAACCTGGTTATAGAGAATTAAGTATTGCGTATTGATTTAATTGTCGAAATAATATTTCGTGCTGATTTGATAAAATGTGATTGTTGAATTAAATTTTGGAGTTTTGTTGATTAATTGATTTTGAAGCCATTTGACCCATGATTTTCATATTAATTAAAAAACCAATTTTAATTGGATTGAGAAATGACCGAGAATTAATTCCTAGAGATAAATTCGAGTTTCTTGGTGTAAATGATTTTCATATAAATTTCTAAAAATCAATTCTGATTCTAGTTTTGAGATTGAATTCGTGATGTTTCATCGAGGGAAAGTATAATTACTTCCCATTGGCACACGTGTAGGTTATGGCCATAGACTGATTATATGGGACTATCTATTTTTGGGTCCCGTCACTGTTTATCATTGAGGGTAGAGTGACCGATTTGTAACGAACGGGCCCGCGGTGAGGCAGAGGTAATGCTTTGTGCTAACCAAACCAAAAGACGTGGTAAGGCGTATCGTTACCGTACCTAGACAGGATCTAGGTACCACGTGCCAACCGACCGACTTGGGTAAATGTCGGAACTTCACTGGATTAATAAACCATGTTTTTAAGCGGATTTAGATTTTAAATCGATAAATCCTATTTTTTAAGCGGATTTGGATTTGTGAAGTATAAACTATGATGAGATTTGATAAAAATATATAAATATATTCACTCCGTATACGAGATAAATAAAGTTTTCAAAATCTTTGAATTGGTTTTGAAATTTCTGTGGATGTACTGGATATCGGTCTACTTTTATATTATTATATTTGTATTTGGTACTTACTGAGTGACCCTCACTCATCCTAAAATATATATTTCTTTTCAGATTTTACGGGACTAGATTCGATACTCTAGTCTCGTCTACTCGATGACTTACCCCGGGAGCTTACGATCTTCCTTTTTGGTATATCTCCCATGTACATTAGCTGTTTGGGCTAATAAATTATAAATGTAAATTCTAATCTAGTTAAATTTCGCGTTGGTAGAACTTGATTGTATGACTTAGGATTTCTAGCTTGTGGGATTGTTGTGGGCGTAGATGTCATAATGCCGATTTTTGTTTTAAATCGGAGGTCGTTATGTAATTATTTAATGAAACCATGTGGTTGATTATAATTGGACATAGTTTGATATCTTGAGCCTTGTCGTGATCTTGGGGTTGAGTGGATTACGACGCCGGTCATGACATGGGTTTTGGGGTCGTGACATTAACTAACAGTTAATTCTCATTTCGTTAGGTTCGCATAAACAATCCATCTTGGAGATGATCCCCTGTTCACGACCGGACAAATTGGATTTGATAATACAACTGCCCGGCATGGAATTCACGGACTCTATAGATTGTACAACATAGATGCTCCTGGATCAATGTTAGTTGATGGGGAGAATACAATATTCTTAACACAAGCAATAAGCACTGGCCCTCTCCAAGGCATCATGTATGATTATATTAGACTGGAAGGGCCCTCTACATAAAATAAACTAGAATTTCATTTAACAGAAGATAGAATCTGAACGTAAACCTATCTATATCTGGTTCAGATACATATATGTACTGCTCCATGTTAATAAAGTTGGGATAGCTAGATAGAAGGATGCTTTGGACATTGGAACTTTATTCAACTTTACACCTAAATTTCTAAGTATTGAATATAACAAAATTAAAAAGGGCTGAAAATGCCTCGGTTACCTAGTTATTTTACCTACATTTTACAAATATTTCCAATGTAATGTGATGTTAAAATAAATCCGTAATGATGCCATGTGAAATTTACCGCACGATTTCAAAGTTCAAGTTTAGAAGCTGTATTGTAGCTTATCAAGCAATTAATTGCACCAAATTTCGTCATGTGTTAAACTTTCCTTGTAATAGGCGTTCATTCCGAAAGTGTATTCCGACTAAAACGATAGGTTAGTGCAGCTGTGCTAATGGTGGCAGGTCAGCACAGATAATAAAAACACAATGCAGAAAGAAAATAACAACGATATGTTCACGCAGTTCGATTTCCCTACTCTGCGGGGCCTAGCCCAGTGGTAAACAACATTCCACTATTCTTGCAACAATAGGACAGTACAATGATTATAATTCGCAAATCTGTAATCTACTTCCTATCTCACTAAGTGTATTCGTCGTTTTACCTAAAGCAGCCTAATCTAACGGACCAGGACTTACAACGATTTGCCTCACCAAACGGGTAAGGACTTCTTGCAACCCTCTTTCAGATTATAAGTGCCGGTTGCCTCACCAAACGGGTAAGGACTTTCTCGAGGCCTCTGCACGGATCACGAGCGCCAATGCCTTGCCAAACAGACAAGGACTTCCTTGCAATCCCCTAACGAACTACAAGTGCCACAAGACGATGCACTGCATATAATCAACTCTGAAGTAGTTGGATAAGTGCTCTGATAAGTACCAACACCAGTTTAAGAGTTCATGTACAAATACATCAATAAAACATGAACGATATGGTGTATGAAGGCATGAAGGTATATGTGCGTTTAAGCTCTGTTCTTCTATGCTTGTGTGTGTCTGTGTACTCTCTTCTATCGAATCTTCAACTTCTTAAATGGAAAACTCTCTACCTTCATCAATTCGGAAATCAATCCCTTTCTGAATAGGAATTATATTCCTAAAGAATCCTCTCTTTAACATACTTCCCTTTTGGTTTAGGAATTAATCTAGGAATCCTTTTCACAATAGGATTTCCGTATTTAAACCAAATCAAATCAGATCAACGATCATATTAAATCGGATCAATTAAAGATTCTTTAATTACTAGTTTCCCAATAAGACTTGTGCTGCAAGAATAAGCAAACCTTCTGTAGAATTAGTTTTGACGAAAATAGCCAACTTACTGCAACTGCCGTGTGATCAGAATCAAATAGACACAGGTTTGCGACACAGGCAGTTTGCCTCAACAATCTCCCCCTTTGGCATTTTTTGACAAAACTCTCCGTTATAATCTTCAAATCGTCATGCTGCAACGGAAGCTTCAAAACGGAAACAACAAGTCTTCACATCAATGGTAACGGATGGAAACTAGTAGAGTGCAAACAAAATTGGACTGTGTTAACACATTTTGATAACACTCCAAATAACATTGTGTTCACGGAGGTACGATGACACAGGTGTGAGTTGCACATATCTGACCGCTAGACTTTTGAACTTTGAGCTATTCCTCCAAGTTTTCGCTCATCCAAGATTAATCTCCCCCTATCGTGATGGTCTCCTTTTTCCGAGATCCGAGATTATATCTCCCCCTTTTATATATCTCCCCCTTTTTGTCAATAAATTGCCAAAGACTCCATGTAGGAGGGATAAACTAGCAAATTGGTCAGATGATTAGACAAATATGCAAAGTTATTACAGACCAAATAAATATCCAAGTATGTCTGTAAAAATGCACATAAAAAGGGTCCATAAATCGAGTGCTCCCCCTGAACCTTAGCTGCGAGCAATTTTTGCTTCCATAGCCATCCTTCGCCGTCTTAGTTTGTACTCTGCCTGCTTTAAGAACCGCACGGTTTCTCTCGTTACTTCCAAGACAGCAGGAGCATAAACATCCTCTTCTTCCACTAGAGCAGGACTCTCTTCTCTCTCTGCATCATCCCCATCAGCGATGTCTATAATACGCTCTCCATGAATGAGCCTTGAGGTTAGCTTGAAAGCTTCAGGCTGAATAAACTCTTCATGCTCATCGACTGTGAGGCCCTGGTTGACCAGCAGAGTGAAGATGGTGGTCGGGAAGACATAGTTGCCGAATTTCTTCGATTGCCCAGCAAAGAACACGATTCTGTCGTATGCTAAATCTCCCAAGTCAAACCCAACTCATGTTCCAACCTTGAAGAGCAGGAGTCCTAGTTTCTAGCTCATTGTGTTCGTATGCCTACACGACATCCAATTGGCAACAGCCACTTTATGCAGAGCAGAATAGAAAGCCGTTAATTCGACTGGCTTCATTGTAGAGCCATCACCCGACCAGGTGTGTTTACGACCACCTGTAATCTCAGCAGCGATCTGATCATAGTCCTCAGCACACCTTTCTTCTGGATTCCAGCAGGCAAACACATCCGACAGCAGTTGAGGAGAGATATTATAGTATTTACCTCTGACATATACTCTTTGATAGTTCGGAGAGTCTAGCTTGTCAACATCCTTGGGCAGGTTGCAGTAGAAACTCTCTCACGATCTTCTCCACATATTGTGTGTTCCTGGTGACACTGATCCAGAGGTTCTCTTCAAGTAATTGCTTTTTCAGTTGAATTCCTCTGCTTGATCTGTTTCAAGAATCTTCTCAGTAATAATGTCCTTGCTACAGGCATATGGCCAAAAGGCTCTGGCTGCTTCAGTTATAAACGGGCCTGTAACAGCTGGCTCAGCGGGTAGCTCTTCCTGAACTCTAGAAGTGGAGGCTGGCATAGATTCAGTCGTTTTTAGCGTTATCCTTTTCCTTTTCACGCTTCTCCTTACTCTTTTGTGTTAACAGGTGTTTCAGCAGCAGGTTCATCTACAGGCACCTCAGTTTGACCTATTTTTTCTTCCTCAGAGTGAGGGATCTTCGATTGCTCCCCCTCAATAGGCATATCAGCCCCTTCAGCAGCGTTTTCTGTCTCAGCAGTATTCTGGTGCTCCCCCTCTGTTTCGACATTCGTAACAAATGACTCCCCCTCAGCACAAGCACTATTCTCAGCATGAGAGTCAGTAAAATCCTCTGTGCTAGCAGGATTATCAACAGTGTCAGGCACACAGGTGTTATCTTCTTCATCAACAGAACCCGAAGTTCTTCCCTAACCGTCTGACTTCTCAGATTCCATAAACTCGTCCACAATCTCAGATATCCCAGTAATTACAGATCTCTTACTAACCCTACTCGAAGAGGGTGAAGAATTACTTACTGGAAAGAGTGGATGCACTATCATGGCCGTCTTAGGGTTGTCGACTTCCATGACTTCGTCGTTGGAATAATACCTCGAGATATCCTCCGACCTTTGTTGCGTGAAGCGCCTCCTGGGTGGTGACGGCGACGAGTCCGAGGATGAAAGATTTATCGGAGCCGAGGAAAATGATGGAGTTGTGCGCATATTGGACGCAATTCGAGACGATCGTCGTGCTCCGCTGAGTCTGGATAGTCCTCCTCCTCTGGTTCTTGCCATTGTAAACACTTCTAATATTCGATCTAGGGTTTGAGATTTTGGAATGTGTTTCAGGGTCTGAGGGAGTAGTGTAGCACAAAATCGGAAAGATTTGCAGTTATGACTCTGAATTGCTTTTTCTTTCTACCTTTGCAACTTCCTTTAATTTTAAATTTCCGTGGGAAGATCATCTGCTACATGCCAAAACACTAGCCACTGTTCAGGGCTATATGGGCCAACAGTTTGTAGGCTTTAAACATTTGCTAAGCCCATCTCTTTCTTTCTTCTTCTCTATGCCCGGCTGACTATTTTCTGGGCCAAGGAATTCGTTCGGCCCAATCTTCTTTTCTGCTGCTTCTAGTCATCTCTTTGGGCCTGAGCTTATTAAGCCCATTTCGCCTTCCTCTTGTAGAGCAAAACCACACTCTACACCTCCTTTTTTTTTTCCCGAAACTAAAAATGACATAAAGTAAGATGGTATTATACAAGGGAAGGAAGCACTTATCTTAAGTCTCAAGTAATGGAGCAAAGTCCGAGAGCTCCTCTCAAGAACTCAAAGCGACTTGCGTCTAGACTCTTCGTAAAGATGTCCGCCAATTGTTTTCGGTTGAGACATATTCCAAGGTCACCTTTTTCTCTTCTACAAGTTCTCGAATAAAGTGGTGACGAACTTGGATGTGCTTCGTTTTGGAGTGCTGCACAGGATTTTTAGAAATACTTATTGCACTGGTGTTGTCACAGTAAATGGTCAACACCCCTTGCTCTAAGCCATATTCCATCATCTGTTTCATCCAGAGTAACTGTGCACAACAGCTGCTGGCCGAAATATACTCTGCTTCAGCCGTGGATAATGACACCGAGTTTTGCTTCTTGCTGAAACAAGATACTAGATTGCTCCCAAGGTAGAAACAACCCCTGATGTACTTCTCCTGTCATCAACACAGCCTGCCATATCAGCATCACTATAGCCAGCTAGCACTCCATTCATATCTTTTGTGTACCAAAGCCCCAACTTTGTGGTTCTAGAAACATAGCGTACGATTCGTTTTACAGCTTTAACATGTGATTGTTTCGGATTAGCTTGGTATCTTGCACACACTCCTACACTGTAGCTCAAGTCAGGTCTGCTGGCACAGAGATATAGCAGACTTCCAATCATACTTCGATAGAGTGTAGGATCAGCACTTTCTCCTTCAATGTCCTTTGACAAATGCTTATTCGTCCCCACTGGCGTCCTCATTGGTTTGGCAGTCTCTAATCTAAACTTCTTTACCAGATTATTGGCATATTTTTCTTGAGTGATCGACGTTCCATCCTTACACTGTTTTGATCTGAAATCCCAAGAAGTAGCTTAATTCACCCACCATGCTCATTTCAAACTCGCTGGCCATATTGTGGATGAATTTCTTCCGTTCTTTCTCACTGGTTGAACCAAAGATAATATCATCAACATAAATCTGGGCTATGGTCAATTCTCCCCCTGTGGTATTGAGAAACAGAGTTTTATCAACACCGCCTCTTCGATATCCCTGTTGACATAGGTATACTGACAGCCTTTCATACCAAGCCCGTGGAGCTTGCTTAAGACCATATAAAGCTTTTGTCAGTTTGTACACATGATCAGAATAGGCTGGATCAGAAAATCCTTTAGGCTGCTCAACATACACTTCTTCATTCAAGTACCCATTTAGAAAGGCACTCTTGACATCCATTTGATACAGTGTGATGTTCCCATATGCAGCCATAGCTATCAGCAGCCTGATTGATTCAAGCCGAGCAACAGGAGCAAAAGTCTCATCAAAGTCTACTCCTTCAACCTGTGTATATCTCTGTGCAACCAGACATGCCTTGTTTCTTGTGATATTCCCATGTTCATCAGTTTTATTCTTGAATATCCACTTTGTACCAATGATATTGCAATGCTCAGGTCGTGGAACCAACTCCCACACTTTGTTTCTTTCGAATTGATGTAATTCTTCCTGCATAGCAATTATCCAGTGTTCATCGGTCAAGGCTTCGTCGACTTTCTTTGGTTCAATCTTGGAAGTATAAGCCACGTAATGTATCATATCTCTATAGTTCTTCCTGGGTGCTCCTCTTGTTTTTCTCTCAGAGATGTCACCAATGATATCTTCAGTGGAATTATTCTTCTGAACTCATATGGAAGGGTATACATTCTGGTTTGTGACAGCAGGTATAGATTCCTGGGTGTTCCTGGCATCTGTGCTAACAGGCAACGCCTCCACACTAGGTGTGTTTTCATTGCTGCTCACACCTTCCGATCCCCCACACTAGGTGTGTTATCATTAGGCCGAAGTTGACTGACTCCAGGTTCACCATCCTCTTGTTTTCCCATTTCAACATGCTTGTCATCAAACACAACATTGATTGATTCAGTGATAGTATTAGATTTTTCCATTAGAATTCTATAAGCTCTACTATTAACTGAATAACCAACAAATACTCCCTTTCACTTTTGGAGTCGAGTTTTCTTCTAGGCTCTCTGTCCTTCAACATGTAGCAGGGGCTGCCGAATTCATGGAAATATTGCACTGATGGCTTCTTCTTTCTCCAGATCTCATAAGGGGTTTCCTTGGTGTGTGGCAGAAGATACACCCTATTTATAATGTAGCATGCCGTTGACATGGCTTCTCCCCATAGCTTGTAGCTAAGTTGTCGAGCATGGATCATGGTACGGGCCATCTCTGTAATGGATCTATTTTTCCTTTCCACCACTCCATTTTGTTGAGGTGTAATGGGTGCAGAGAATTCATGTGCTATTCCACTGTGCTCACAGAATGCAGTCACGATTGAATTTTCAAATTCTTTTCCATGATCACTCCTGATTCTTGTGATAGCACTAGTTGTGTCCCGTCGATCATTGTTCAATTTGGTGCACAACTTTATGATGACATCAGGAGCTTCAGATTTTTCCTTAAGAAAATCCACCCATGTGTACCTGAAAAAATCATCAACACAAACAAACACATAAGATTTACCTTCCAAGCTTGGAGTTTGTGTTGGCCCCATCAAGTCAATATGTAGGAGTTGCAGGGGCCTCTCCGTGGTGATGTAGGAAACTTTAGAATGCTTCTGCTTTGTCTGCTTCCTTGGTTGGCAATCTCCACACGTGATGTCAGGATCATAGGTAAGAGCTGGTAAGCCTTTCACAGATCATGTCTTCGATAAATTTGCTAGATTTCTGAAGCCAATATGCCCAAGTTTCTTGTGCCACAATTTTAAATTTTCTGTGCTAGTCTTCAGGCATTTTATATCACCATCCAGAGTGTATGTGTTGTCGGTTTGTCTTGTCCCTGTCATGATCACTGCTTCTTTACTGTTGATCACCTTGCACCCGTACTTGTTCAATCGGACTTCACAATCTTCATCACACATTTGAGATATGCTAATCAGATTGTGCTTGAGACCTTCTACTAAGAGGACATTCTTTATCTTTGAGCTCGATGAGACTGGCAAGCTTCCTTCTCCAATTATGGTATTTGAATTTCCATCGCCATATGTGACAGTCCCCTGTTTCTTGTAGACAATGTTCTTCAAGTTTTCTCCTTTTCCTGTTATGTGCTGGGAACAGCCACTATCAAAATACCAATCAGCTACCTTCTCGGATGAGAATCTACACATGAGATTCTTTAATTCTCTCTTCTTTACCCAGATTTTCGTTGGGTGTGATTGACAATATCAACCTTTTTCTTAGGATGCCTTTTTGGAAGTGAAGAGATAAGTCTTCGAATATCATTCTGTCGTGCAAAACACCACGGTCATATATGTCCAGGCTTGTTGCAATAGTGACATACGATTCTGTTTTTAGTCACTCTGTTTTTGTACCCTGAACTGCTTCCTTTTTCCGTTCTTGATGGTGTGTGACCAACCCCAAATAGATTATTCTTTGGAGATACTTTATTCAGGATCTCATCAAGATTTCCCTTTCTTTTGTTGAACTTCTCCATAGCAAGGTTGGCTTGTTCAAGCTTCTTCTCTGATTCTGACAATTCAGACTTCAATTTATTGATCTCAGTCTCGTATTTTTCAATTATTCTGTCAAAATCCTTCCTTTCAGCTGTGAGTTGCTTTAATTTATCAGAAAGTATATGGTTGATTCTGAGAGATTTCTTCATTTTTCCAAGAAGGTCTTTGAAGGCAGCATGTATGTCTCTGTCATCATCGCTTTCTGAGTCCTCATCTGTACTTGAGTTCTCCTCTGATTTATCTGTGCTAACTGTTTCTGAGTTCACAGTTTCATAGGCCGTGCTTACAGATACATGAGCTGTGAGAGCAGTATGGGCAGGAAACTCGATCTCACTTCCACTATCACCGGATTCCGACTTGTCTTCGGACGTCTCCTCATCACTCCAGGTAGATATGAGAGATTTCTTCTATTTTTCAAGAGTGTTGGCACACTTGGCAGCAATGTGACCAAAACCTTGACATTCATGGCATTATATCTTCTCTTTCTTGAATCTGGTTTTCCCTTCGCTAGATTCTCCCTGTCTATACCGTTGACTACCTCCTCCTGACTCTTTCTTCTGGAAGCTTCGATTATTCTTCTGGTTTGTTGAAGAGTAATCATTGAATTTTGCCTTGTTGAACTTCCTATACATCTTTCCCATGTTCTTTGTTAAGAGTTTCAGCTGCTCATAAATTGGCTGTTGCTCACCTGTGTTTACAGGTACATCTTCTACTCCAGATTTAAAGGCAACAGATTTTGATTTGGACTTGTCTCTATTCCTCATAGCCAAAGTCATCTCATGAGTTCTGAGCTTTCCCATAAGATCATCAAACCGCAAGTTCTCGAAATCAGTAGATTCACTGATTGCATCCATCTTCGAGCTAAACTTTTCCAGTGGCGAGATCAGCACCTTCCTCACCAGTTTGGATTCAGGAATTTTCTCGCCAAGAGCAGTAGATTCATTAGCAATGTAATGAAAATTCTTTTCAAAATCAGTAATAGTTTCATCATCTTTCATGGTTAGAGTTTCAAACCTGGTAGAGATGAGATGTAGTTTTGATTGTCTGACTGATTTTGTTCCTTCGTACATGAGTTGAAGTGCATCCCAAGATTCCTTGGCAGTCTCGAAATTCGGAATAATCTTGAATACATTGGGACGTACGGCACATTGAATGATGCTAACGGCTTTGATGTTTGCTGTAAAAGTAGTTGATTCAGCTGCTGTCTACTGGTCTTCACTCTTGACTACTTCTACACCATTAACAGTGGTAGTAGGAGGTGTCCACAGAACCTGCGTAGCGCGCCAGATATCTTCATCCTGGCTTTTCAGGTACCACTTCATTCTGGTCTTCCAATAATCATAATTGGATTCTGTCAGTAAGGGAGGACGAGTGGTTGAACCGCCTTCTTCAATCCTATCTTCCATGGTCAGAATACTCAAGATCTTTTCTCAAGAGAATTTCTTGAGCCCGTTCTGATACCACTTGAAAGTGTATTCCGACTGAAACGATAGATTAGTGCAGCTGTGCTAACGGTGGCAAGTCAACAAAGAATAATAAAAACACAGTGCATAAAGTAAATAACACAGGATATGTTCACGCAGTTCGATTTCCCTACTCTGCGGGGCCTAGCCCAGTGGTAAACGGCATTCCACTATTCTTGCAACAATAGGACAGTACAATGATTACAATTCGCAAATCTATAATCTACTTCCTATCTCACTAAGTGTACTCGTCGTTCTACCTTAGATAGCCTAATCAAAACGGACTAGGACTTACACAGTTGCCTTACCAAACGGATAAGGACTTCTTGCAACCCTCTTTCAGATTACAAGTGCCGATTGCCTCACCAAGACGGGTAAGGACTTTCTCGAGACCTCTGCACGGATCACGAGCGCCAATGCCTTGTCAAATGGACAAGGACTTCCTTGCAATCCCCTAACGAATTACAAGTGCCACAAGATGATGCACTGCCAATAATCAACTCTGAAATAGTTTGATAAGTGCTCTGATAAGTACAAACATCGTTTAAGAGTTCACGTACAAATACGTCAATAGATCGTGAACAATATGGTGTATGAAGGCGTGAAGGTGCGTGCGTGTAGGCTCTGTTTCTGTGTGTCTCTCGGGTTGTAGTGTCTTCTTCCTTTTATACTAGAGCTCAACCCGTGAAGTAATCAAATCAGAATCACCTTCACCAATTCGGAAATCAATTCCCTTCAGAATAGGAATTGTATTCCTAAAGAATCCTTTCTTTAACATACTTCCCTTTTGTTTAGGAATTAATCTAGGAATCCTTTTCACAATAGGAATTCCATAATTAAACCAAATCAAATTAGATCATTGGTCATATCAATCAGATCAATTAAGGATTCTTCAATTACTAGTTTTCCAATAAGACTTGTACTGCAAGATCAAATCAAATCTTCAGTAAAAACGGTTTTGACGAAAATAGCCAACTTACTGCAACTGCCGTGTGATCAAAATCAAACAGACACAGGTTTGCGACACAGGCAGTTTGCCTCAACAGAAACTGTAGCCAAGTTGCTGTTGCTGCAGCCAAGTGGGATCTACTGAGAGGAAGCATCGTAAATCCCTCGTCCAGTTTAGTTATGGCCCTCCATTATTGGGGGCACGGTGGAGCTATATCAACTGGGAGTCGAACTAGATCCGCTTATGAAGGGTTTTCTCCTACCCTAGTCCCTATGTTCCGTAGAGTGGTCATTGTGGGACTTAACGATCTATGTTTGTACACAAATGGAGTATCTGGGGTGTGGTTAGTCAACTGTGATGCTTCACAACCAGATCAAAGATGGATTATCATTGGAGATGGCACATTACGCTCTGAAAAAAACATAAAGAAATGCATTGGGAGTCCCCGGGGAGTAATTGAAGTTGCCCACACACATTGTTATCGGGCTGATGACCGCTGGGCATTTGACAATAATGGCGCCATTAAGAATTTTGACAATAGGGTAATGGAAGTTCAGAAATCTAATCCTAGCATAAGGAAAATAATCTCAAGCCCATACACGGGAAGTCCTAACCAAATTTGGTATACCGTACCATTCCCAGATATTCTAATCCCCTAAGATTAATTGTTTTAAATTTCATGTGAGCGCATCTAGCTAGCTTATTGACTAGTTAGTTACTTGCTCCAATAATGTAAAATCAGGCAGTATTCGTTTGTCTTGTCCTCTGCCTGCCTGTCTAATTTTAATTTGTCGTAAAGTACTGACTCAAGATGTCGTCTTATCTATCGATCTCTAGTTTATTTCACATGCTAGTGTGCTATTCTCTATTTATTTAAAGCATAGTATGATGCATTAATAAATCATGTCTTCAGAAAGATGTTGTCTTGTGCTCCAAGGAAATGAGTAAATCTGCAATCTCAGTTTCAATGTTTTGGAGATCCTGGATTTGGAGCCAGCTTAATTATCAAAAGACTACTTGTAAGCTCATTTATTAGGATCCTCGTCACTGACAGATTTTTAAAACTTAACTGTAAGCAACAATTAATGTATTTGTTTTTCGTATTAGCTCACCAGCCATAAGATCAAGTCAAACCTTTGATTTTACAACTATATAAAAATACATGTATGGGGATAGGTTAGATTAGAATACGAAATGAAGGAATCCGATGTATTATTTTCCAATATTTTTTTCTTGATAAAAGCACAATAATAAGTTATAAACCCATGAAGAGAACACTCGTGAAAGACAAATATTGCAAATTTAATGAAAATGAAACACACTTTGAATAATCCTTTAGTAAGCTAGGATTCTTGAATGATTCTAGACAACTCCAGGCTAGCTATAAACGCTAATTTGCTGGTTTGAATTAATAATTGTCTGCATCAAATCGTTCCTAAACTTATGTTAATTTTTCATCAATCAAATCTAATCAAATTATGTGTAATAGCATAATTTTGTATATTTGTTTGAGAACTCAAAAAACTACACGAATGTACTTAAAGTACTTGCAAAGCTCCCTATATACAATAGCTTATGCAGGAACATTCAAAAGAGGATCTCAACTATCAACAAGAAGCCTCATTGTTTTTGACAATCTGCTTTCATTCAATATTCTGTAGAATGAAAGAAAACTAGACTAATTGGGCATGACAATACGATCGGTAGACGTGGGATTCACGCGTGATCGTGTACTGAATGTATGCTTTGAAGGTACTAGGCTTGCAGCTTCTAGAAGGGGAAAACACTATTTCATCTCACTAGCAAGATACATTAATTACCAGCCCTTTCCAAGGGATATTATGTATGATTTCCAAAGGATATGTATGATTGCATTAGATTTGAATCCTAGCTATAAAAATTGAATTATTTTTTTATAGACTAAGTGCCCGTATGGCAAAAAAATATTTTTGGACTTTTGGTCTTTTGTCCAAAAGTCAAAAAATAATAATATGTTACTTTTGGACTTTTGCAGTATAAAAAAAGAGAAAAATTACAGTTTTTTATCCAACCAAACACTCAAGTTACTTTTTCGAATCCCAACAGTACTCCAAAAGTACCTCCAAAAGCTGTAACAATGGTTTATCCTCTTTTACAAGTCAAGTACGTATACAAAATGGAAAGATAAGAGTAATCTAACTTGTTGGTTCAATTGTCAATGGAAAATACAGCTTGATAAAGAGTAAAGAAAAAATTGACATGGCAACAAACTTAGACATAATTTAAGGCAGGAAAAGGTCGAGATGACTCAGTCATTGCTGAAAATATGTTTCTTTTACCCCACACACAATGCAATTTGTTGATGCTGCATACTCTACAATGGATTAATTCTGTTTCAAATTGTTAACCACGTAATGACCATTAATTATTACGTACTGTCCTGATGTTTGTTCACCCACTATTAACTTTCCTTTCTCAGAATCAATATATGTTTTATAATTAACTTACGTTTAAAGTTGAACTAGCTACGATCATGGCTACAGGATTTTGCTTATAAACTACCCCCCATAATGAAACTTGTACGGCTTTACATTCAGATCATCTCATATATATGAAGCTGGTGTAAACTTAATTGTAACGATGATGTAAGTGAAGTTGAAAAAAAAGGAGGCTTACCTTGGGATCAAAGAAAAGTACTAAGCCAAATATAAAATTTAACTTCTAAGATTCAAAGTTGTGTAACAAAGCCTTTTTTAAAAATTGTTTTCTATTCGTTCTGATTCCACTAAAGTCTGAGATTTCATGTCTTCTTCTTCGTTTTCGTCTCCAGTTAAACTAGACATTAAACACAAACATGTAAATCGACTCATCTCGCACTATTATTTATTTTCCTTGTAATTCAAGAAACTAATTAATTATTTGCAATTGTGCAGGTTGTTCTGCATAATGGCTTACTCCAAGTCACTATTTCAAAACCCGATGGGTTTGTTACTAGAATCCAATATAATGGCATGGAAAATCTGCTTGAAGTCTTAAATCCTGAAGACAATAGAGGGTATATTTTACATGATCCTGCTGAAATACAGCTAGATAAGTAATATATGACTAAATTTTATTATCAAAACATAAAATTTAAACGATGACTGTGGTTGCTTACTAGGAAATTTAGCAAACTGAGACTTTATTTCTGGTGCACAGTTACTGGGATCTTGTTTGGAGTAAAACTGGAAGCACCGGCACAACTGGAACTTTTGATAAGTATATCTTTTAATTCTCTTTTATCATTCCTTTCAATTTTATGCTCTCCAGTAATCGCCATTTCAATTTTTCAACCTGGTGCAAATTTGCAGGTTCAAAGGAACAAGTTTCCAGGTTATAGTTGAAAATGAAGACCAAGTAGAGATCTCATTCGTGCGAACATGGGATTCCTCCCTTGAAGGCAGCTTTGCTTCACTAAATTTAGACAAAAGGTATGTTTTTCCTTTGCAGTTTTGATGTATATATGATGGAACTGCCAACCAAATCAATGTCTATTTAAAACCGATGAATGGTTCGAACTTTCTAAAATGAATTTTTCAGGTTCATAATGCTTAGGAATTCATCAGGATTCTATTCCTATGCAATTTTTGAGCATTTGAAGGAATGGCCTCCTTTCAATCTTCCACAAGTCAGAATAGTCTTTAAGCTTAGAAAAGACAAGTACACAAGATTTTCCTTCCTCTTGTATATATTTCCAAATTTTAAAGAAGTTGTCATAAATGTTGCCGAGAATTTTGCTTCTTTTAGGTTCCATTACATGACTGTATCGGACAATAGGCAGAGGTTCATGCCCCTACCAGAAGATAGGTTACCAGACAGAGGCCGTCCTCTAATACTTCCAGAGGCAGTCCTACTTGTTGATCCCATAGAGCCTGAATTTAAAGGAGAGGTATATATATATAGAATCTCTTTTGAGTATTTCACTTACAATATTGAAGCATGTAACTTGAATAAGATAATTTTTATATGTGCAGGTGGATGATAAATACCAATATTCATCTGAGAACAAAGATCTTAAAGTTCATGGTTGGATATCCTCCACCGATCAACCTGTAGGATTCTGGCAGATCACACCGAGCAGCGAATTCCGATCAGGTGGACCCCTCAAACAGAACCTTACCTCCCATGTGGGCCCTGTAAATCTAGCCGTAAGTGAATGCATTGACTAGTTTCTAACTATTCCTATTCTAGAATGAAAATTTGACAACCAAATAGAGATACATCCATTTTTAGCTAAGTTTTATTCAGAATTATTAATTTTAATGTTCAAATGTTTCTACAAATAGATGTTTCTTAGCGCTCATTATGCCGGGGAGGATCTGGTGCTGAAACTTGGACCTGATGAGCCATGGAAGAAAGTATTTGGACCAGTTTTCATGTACCTTAATTCAGTATCGGATAATAATCAGACAGAGATGTTATGGGAGGATGCTAAAATGCAGGTATAAATTCCTAGGATAACTTTACAAGGCTTTATATATCCTGACCATTTATATAATTTCCTAGGATAATATATAATTTCACTTTCAGTGGTCAAAAGAAGTGGAATCCTGGCCCTATAATTTCCCAGCTTCTGAAGATTTCCCTAAGTCAGATCAGAGGGGTAACGTGTCTGGCACGTTGAAAGTCAATGATAGGTAATTGGGTCAAAACTTGATAGAAATGTATATTCCAAATAAGAAAATTTATTAAAGTATAATAAGATTTTCCTTAATGTTATTGTTGTTTCGTTTTGTAAGCTCTGAGAGTATTCCTGCAATTGATGCTTATGTGGGCCTGGCTTCACCAGGGGAAGCTGGATCATGGCAGAGAGAAAACAAGGTCGTCCTAAACAGAATTGCCAATTCCTATCAGGGTTTATTAATAATTATTCTAATGATCTATGAATGGTTAATTAATTCCTAGCAGGGTTACCAATTCTGGGCCAGAGCTGATGCAAACGGCTCTTTCTCGATTACTAATATCCGGCCAGGACCTTACAATCTTTACGCATTCGTGCCAGGATTTATTGGAGATTACAGAAACGACGACGTCATCACGATAGCTCCAGGTTTTATTTCAACCTTCCTTTAGATTTTCATCTTTTCAATATTCATCAAGAGCTAACATTGTTTGTGAAGTTGAGCAGGATGTGACATTGATTTGGGTGAATTTACATTCAAGCCACCAAGAGATGGCCCTACATTGTGGGAAATAGGAATTCCTGATCGCACGGCTTCAGAATTCTATATTCCTGATCCTGATCCTAAGTACATCAATAAACTGTTTGTTAATCATCCGGACAAGTATAGACAATATGGGTTATGGGACAGATATTCAGATTTGTATCCTGACGGAGATTTAGTTTACACGGTTGGCGTTAGTGATTATAGCGAAGACTGGTTCTTTGCACAAGTTAACAGGTTTCAATCACTTTCCAATCTTCTTTTACCATTTGCATTGCTACTAGTATTTGTGAAGGTGATAGTCATATTAAGTAGTATTTGCAGAAAAGTAGGAGATGACATGTATGAAGCAACCACGTGGCAAATCAAGTTCCAACTTGAATATCCTGATCAAAATGGAACTTATAAATTGAGAATTGCCCTAGCAACTGCAAATTCAGCTGAACTACAAGTAATAATTACACAAATCTGTTTTATATAATTATCAATTTCAAAGAATTAAAGGACTGACTAACATCAGGACTAATGATTTTTTTTTCTTTTTCCTAAGGTTCGTATAAACAATCCATCAGTTACCGATGATCCTCTGTTTACAACTGGACAAATTGGATTTGATAATACGATCGGCCGGCATGGAATTCACGGACTCTATAGACTCTATGGCGTAGAAATTCCGGGAAAAATGTTAGATGATGGGGAGAATACAATATTCCTAACACAAGCAATAAGCACTAGCGCTCTTCAAGGCGTCATGTACGACTACATTCGACTAGAAGGGCCCTCTACTACACCTGCTTCCAAAATAAACTAAAGCATATAGCATCAAATACTAATATGAAACAATAAAAATATGATTTCTAAACAATAAAGTTAAACAAGTCTGTCCATGAAATTTATTATCAAGTCCCAAACAGTATTTATTTATTTATTTATTTTCCCCTTTGTTACAATTTGACCTAGTTTGACCAAGTTGAAGCTTACCTGGTATGAACTAATTAATTGTAATTTGCTAATTTCATTTTGGAGTGTTCAGCTTCATCGGCAGCATCAACTTGAGCTTTAGCAGTCATTAAATCAGCTTCTTTATCGTTTTTAGCAGTCAATTTAATCCCAGAACCCACAACCGATGCTTTCATGGATTGAAAACCTTCTTCCAACCCTTCTTTATCCTTGAAGACGACTGTTGAGTCAAACTGCCGTGAGTATTAACAGAATCCAGATTCACGCTAATTTTTGTGAGTTGGCTATTTTCGTCAAAACCAGTATACTGAAGATTTGATTCTTTCTTGCGGTACAAGTCTTATTTGGAAAACTAGTAATTGAGAATCTCTTACTATGAACCGATTTTATATGGATTTCCTATTGTATAAAGGAGCCGTAAATTAATTCATAAAAGAAAGGAAGTCAAGAATTCTCTTAGGATACGATTCCTATTCTAAAAGGGATTGTTTTTCCTATTCTGTGAAGAAGACTTATTCTCCAAGATTGTAGGTTTCTAGTATAAAAGACCGAAGTCATTAACACCCTACAAGACGTCTATTCTGCTATTGATTCTGCCGACCAGTGTTCGGAGAAGACGTCATGGGCTTTAATTAACACCCTACAAGACGTCTATTCTGCTATTAAAGGCCCAAGAGTTTTTTTTCATGGGCCTGAAAATAAATGGGCTTTAATTACACGTTCTATATTTAATTATTATGTTTATGTTTATAATTTGGCGTGTAAATATCGCGTTAGACTTCTATTCTAAAGTAAATCAAAAAAAAATTATTTATTAAATTAAACCTTTCAACGTCCTTCCTCTTTCCTTTCCTTCCTATTGCCTTTTGGTATCTATCTATCTATTCTTTTCTCTCTATCTGCTTGACGTCGTTTGGAGCTTCTTCTTCTTCTCTCTCTACAGAGGTAAGCTTGCCTTTTGTATTTCAAATTGGCTTTACCTTTCGAATCTTACTGTTATCGATCGTTGATTGAACTGTCGTTTCTCGCTTTACTATTAATCAGAAGCTTTTATGATTGGAATTGCCTTTGTTTTCTACTTGTTGAGTATTGATCCTCTGTATTTAGAAAATTTACTAAATACTAGTAACATCTTGTTTGTAAATTGTGTCTCATGGGGGTTTTGATCCATATAAAGTTTTATGTAGTGTGTGTGGACTTGACGTGTTTGTAATTTTAGCTATATAGATGAGATTGTATGCTCTTGACTTACTAAACCTAATAAATTTCCCCTTTTTCTGCGAGATAGTTTTTATTTTACGCGATGGGTGGAAGTACAATGGATGATGATTGGGAGTTTGCATTGCCATCAACTGATGCTAGGACGCTGGTTTTAGTAGGCCGAACTGGGAATGGAAAGAGTGCAACTGGAAATAGCATTCTCGGAAGAAGAGCATTCAAGTCAATGGCTTGTCAATCTGCAATTACCAGCACTTGTGAGATGCAAAAAACTGTTTTTGATGATGGTCAGACGGTAAATGTCATCGATACTCCTGGTAACGTCATGGCAACTTTCCTTTATCATATCATGCCATGTTTCTGGTACATAGATTCTTATTATATTATGCACGAACTATTGCAGGACTGTTTGAATTTTCCGAATCAGAGGTTTTCGGCAGAGAAATTGTCAAATGCATTGATTTGGCCAAGGACGGGATTCATGCAGTCCTTGTAGTTTTCTCTCTGCGTACTCGTTTTTCGCAAGAGGAAGCGGCTGCACTTCATAGCTTGCAGACATTGTTTGGAAGCAAAATTATTTGACTATATGATTGTAGTCTTCACTGGAGGGGATGAACTCGAGGACAACGATCAGACTTTCGAAGAATATTTGGCTCATGGCTGCCCAACTCTCTTAAAGGTTACTTCTTTTGTGGTGTTTGTTTCTATTTGGATTGTTCAAATTTGGAAAAGTTTCTAACTTCTGAACCAATTTTTTCATGTTTAGGAAACACTTGCTCTTTGCGGAAATCGTAGAGTGGTTTTTGATAACAAGTCAAAAGATAAAGCCAAGAAAGCTGAGCAAGTCCAGCAGCTTCTCTCTCTTGTAAACATGGTTATTTCAGAAAATGGTGGAATGCCATATAGGGATGAGTTATTTACTGAATTGAAGGTTCCTGCTTTCATAATAATCTTTGTCAGTTTCATACATTATCGCTTTGAACATGTTATGCCAATTTGTTGACTTATTTGACAGAAAGGGGCTATGAAACTTCAAGATCAAAAAATCACATGTTGATTCTCTAAGAGGGTATTCTAAGAGCGATATAGACAAGTTGAAGAAGGATGTGGAAAAGTCTTATGATGAGCAACTGAAAAGAATTACAGAGATGGTACATCTTTTTTGCTAGACACTTGGATTTTGGATTGCTAACATAAAAAAAAAATCCATGTTTTTTGTTCTGTAATGGAAATTATTTGAAGCAAGTTAGCTCTGTTTTCATTTTTGCTATCCTAACAATTGTATTCTATGTATATATAGATCGAGTCGAAGCTCAGGGAGACAGCTGATCGACTTCAAAGTCAGTTGGCAGAGGAACAAGCTGCACGACTCAAGGCAGAAGTGATTGCACAAGAAGCCCAAACGAAATCAAATGATGAGATTCGCAAGCTTAGGGAGAATCTTGAAAGAGCTCAGAGAGAGACTGCTGAGTTGCGTAAACAAGCTGAAAGTGGTAAATGCACCATCCTCTGAGAGAGTTATGTTTACTCTCCTTCCTTGAATGGTCGAAAGAATTTATGCGATTACCTTAGTAAATATTTGGTTGATTTCAACTTCTCTGCTTCAAACTTCTATTTTGAGAATGTCGACTTGACTATTTTAGCTACTGATGAATGAAGGATTCATGAGTTTGAATGTCTGCTGATTTTGTTATGATGAACTCAATCTGTACATTTTGTCGCTACGTGTTAGAAATCAATCTTGATTGTTTGAAAAGGAATCAGAAATGTCACGTGCTGTTGTCGTTAAATTTAATCTCATGTGGCCCTTATTAAATTTAATCTTATGTAGACCTCCATATGTCTCTATTTTATCTCTCTCGCTCTTTTTCAATGGCTTGTCCATCTATCGGCAGACAGTATCGGAATTTATAGAACAGAGCAAATCATGAAACAGATTAGGTTTACTAATAATACAACAATCTAGAGTTATTATTAAACAAATGAGAAGGCAAACCATGTGTCTGAAATATCTCGCATCCTGATAGAGACATTTAGTAATACAGTCCAAATTAACTGACAACATAATAGTAACCGGGGAATAAGACTCGTAACAAACACATAGGTAGAATAGTAGACTATATGTCTTAATTTAATATCACATCCATTGCATTATTCACTTCCAACCGATTTCACCTGCATCAAAGTAAAAAATGAAAGGGAAAATCAGACTTGCTTAAATCAATTGTCATATGCTCTAGCTATATAATAAGATTGGGAAGGGATAATTAGAGAGAGACGAGTAGTGTAGTACCCGAGATGGAGAATCTTCTTATCTGGGTGAGAGAAAGCATTTCCAGCATCATTGTCGTCCATCATGTTGTTACCAAAGAAATTACGGGAAGCGAGTGCCTGGATCGCATTCAGCTCCGGTCCACTCACTATGTTGGCTTGATGGAGCCTCTCAACTTCTGATATCTGAAATGTACAGCATATATTCTCTGTTACAATGAGTTAGGGGGTAAACCTGATCGGAAAAACTACTGCATTCTTCATTTGCAGATAATTATGAAAAATTACCTTGGTACGGAGACAAACACTTTCATTTTCCAGCTCAAGCTCCTGTACAAGATGATATCAGCAAAATCAGCAAAAATCGAATTCTTTTAATTGTACTTGTAACATGATGAAATCATAAATGTAATATGTTTATAGATATCGTTAGTTACCCTTTTCTGCAAATATTCAATTTCTGCAAGCAACATCTCATGCTGTAGCAACATATTGACACCAGAGAAAAATCAATCAAAATTGTAAATTGTTTTAAGTTTTTTATTTTTCCTTTTTTAATTAACTGTTAATTTCAAGTAAATGGTACGTACCTTCTTTGACCTTATCCTGGTAAGGCCCCTTTCAAGCCTATTCTCCAACTGCTTCAGTTCCTTGACAGTCAAGTTACTCAACGAATCGCCCATTAGGTGCCTAAATTTAACCACACACTCAGAAACCATTGATTATTGACTTTATATAGTGGAAAAGAATTCCCACAAATCGATCGAACAAAGGGAAGTACCTGTTAGAATTCTGCATCATTTGGATTTGCTGTCGCAGCTTGGCTGACTCTTGTTGATAATACTGATCGATAAGCCAATTCCATTCATTATCACAACAAACACACATGCAAGGAGAAAACATACCAATCATCGATATATATATCTATATATATATAAAAAAAAAAATGAAAATCCACATTCCCATATATACATGAATCATTCATGTGGAGCTACCCTTTGTGTAAAGGGTTCATTGAACACATTGTAATTTGAAAAATAAGCTATATATTCATTTTAAAATTGATTTGAACCCATTCCAAAATCAATTTGAACCCATTTAAAATTATTTGACCCATAAATTTATAAATTCAACTATTATATTTTAGAATCTGAACCCACCGACCTCAGGTCCTAACTCCTCCACTGCATGAATGTGTATGTATAGCTTATAATTTACCTGAGCATTGATTTCAGTAACTGAGCAAGTGTTTGTACTATCAGAGCATGCCTTCTTGTACCTCTCTATGGTTGATCTTATGCTACATATACACAGACAACAAGTCTAATTAATTAGAAAAATCAAACAATCCAATTTCAAAGAGTACTAATGTTTAATTTCCGAAATACTAGTATCCAACAATAATTAGAACTAGCGGGTAAAGCACACATGTGCATCAAGAACTCAAGTGCAGTTGACATTAGACTAAACATGGAGAATGGACCGAAAACGTAATTGCAGAGTTTAATTACAACTAATTCTCCAGATAATTAATAATGGAAAGATGTTTAGGCTAAGGAATAAGGATGGAAACACACTAGAGAACAGAAGAATCGACAACTATATATAACAGATGAATTATGAAACCATGGGTGATATGAAAGCATCTTAATACAAAAATGCAAGTTGTGGAAGATGGCCCTTTCACTCATATGCATATGAAAAGCTCGTAAAAAGCTGAATTAAAGCTCATCTATATACTATAATATACATACTCCCTAATCGGTGCAATACAATATCTGGTAAAACTGACTCTAAAATGAGATCGACCTTGTAATATTATGCAGTGACTTGCCATATCTACCATTTTCTTATGTTAATTAAACTATAGTTCACTAGTGATCAACGCATATTTTACACTCATTGATCTCTAATAAAGTCGCAAGAGAAAAATGACTATATTTCAGTTACTTGTGTAATCAATCTAGAAAATGAGTAATATAAAATTTTGCAACTAGAGTTTAAATTTTAAAGTTGAGATTATAACTTGAAACTCGTTTAAAGATATTTTTCAATTCCTATATACTATTATATAAATAAATCAAATTAATTTCATGAACCTCCAACCCCTTTTTTGAACTTGTAGAATCAAAGATAGAAAACATATCACTTTTTGGGTAACTCCACTTGAGAAGTTAGAAGTCAAGCTGCCAGTTAACTTGTAGACAGGGATATTATATATAAATATTGATAGAAAAAAGAAACCCTATACTAAACACTGAAAGCTCGATAAAGGAAAAACATAAAAGTTTGCAGTAAGGAAAGCTAGAAGTAGAAACTGTATGCAGTGTAGGCATTTGAACAATGAAAGACAAAAATTAAAAATTAAAAAAAGAAAAGAAGATATTTTGTTTCCTCTAGATCGATGACTGTAATGGATTGCCATCCTAAAATGGAAACAAACAGCCCTTGTTCATTAACAGTTGGTCGGTTTATGTCTGTGCAAGGCAAAGGCTGGCTTATTCAAGACAAAGATATGCCAAAAGAAATTTCTATAACAAGTAGATTGAAAAATCTCTCATTCTCAAGCAGGTGTACAGATTATTCAGACCAAGCTAATTGGTCCTTGGATATATATATATATATATATATAATTAGGATTTCTCTTTGCAAGTTTCGCTATGTTTTAGAACAAAGTTTGACTGTTGACTTTGGCAACTAACTCTCTTACTGCATACACCACTAAACTGAACTTAAATTGGCTCCTAAAAAGAAATTATCCAAGTTTTTCCCTAATATTTATAAACTAATTCCTTTTTTACCAAGCAATTGACTGTCAATTTAAGGAGATTGATCTCCAGTACTTTAGAGGTGTCTCCACGCTGGATATCGATCTCCATCTTAGAATTAATGACGTGGATGATCCACGGAGTCCGACTAGATGTAATGGATATATATCCTTCATTTATCAGTGGTTTCGGCGGCCGGAGACATATATATAGAAAATACTACGTAATTCCATCTTTAATTAACTGTTTTTAAGATGGACTAATTAACTGTTTTTAAGATGGACGGAGTATATATTATGCATGTTTTTCTAACTAGAAGGAATGCATATGACAAGAACTTGTTAATTAACAAGCTAGCAAAAGAATTTGTTACACCTAGGAAGAATTAATAAAAAAAAAAAATAGTGAAACGGAAGAGTGCTACTTCAATTTAAACTGGTAGTGAGTTTTAGGACTGATATCTAGAGAAACTAATTATAATTAAATCCTCCTATTATCATAAATCCTACATTTTGGTCCAAGATTTGAAATTCTTTGCATTAATTACAATGAAATTAATTTACTTAACTCGAGCTAAAATACTAGTGGATTATAATTGGACATATATAAAAACATAAGTCTTTGATCATTAAGATAGAAGTGACCATTTATCGATAGTTTGTTTGAAGTTAAAGCCCTACAGGAGATTTGAGAAACAGAAACTTAAGTTTAATTAGAAAGCTCAAGAGTTAATGAAAGTTAATTAAAAAAGTATATATCAAAAGTGATTTAATGAAGAAAGACATAGTTGACTGCTTGAGCAAATTAACCATTTTATTTTTTTGGTCTGGAGAAAATTAACCATTAAAGCATATTTTAAAACAGGAATATTAATTAATGAATGTTTTAATATGTATTGATGACTGCTAGCTATCTGATGAACTTAATTTAAGCTAAAACACATCAAATAGTGTGAAATTAAAGAAATTAAGTACCAAACGGCAACCAGCTGCATAAATACCATTAACATAAATTAGCTAATAGATTAATGCATGAATGCAGTCATTTATGTATAAGCATGAATTAGTGCATAACTAATTAAGTTATTAAATATATATTAGGGAAGAGTCGACCAGGAGAAATGAAATTACTTGTTGTTGGAGTACTCATAGAGACGGCCACGAGTGGAGAAGACGATGAGAGCAACTTCGGCATCGCAGAGGACGGAGAGCTCGTAAGCTTTCTTCAGCAGTCCGTTCCTCCTCTTGCAGAATGTCACCTGCCGATTCGTCGTGTTCTCTATCCTTTTTATTTCAATCTTTCCCCTTCCCATCTTATTCTTATTATTGCAAGAAAAATTATATAATTGTGTGTAATCACTTCTTCTGAAACAAAATTAAATTAAATTATTAGTACTTAATTATATCAATGATCATAAATAGGATCTGTTTAGATCTCATCTCTCTCTATATATATGTATCCTTCTCTTAAGTTACACGCGAAAAATTAAGATGTTAATTTATATTGCCCTACAAAGAAACTACATAACTATGGAATCCGACAACATCAACTCAAAATAAACAACTTTCAAATCTCAAATAACGGAGAATTATACTCTCAAAAAATAAAAATCTTAGGCCTATTTCATTTTCGATCCATCCAAACTTAGATCTGAAGTATTTTTTAGATCACATAGAAAATCAAGCTGATATATGAACTGTCTCTATGATCTCTCTGAATTAAAGAAGATCTTGAAAATAGAAAAAAATATGAAAGGATGATGATTCAAAGTAATTAATTATATATATACACTAAATTGATGACCAAAACTTTTAATTGAAACAATCTTAAGAAGAAAAAAAAACTTTTGAAACAAACCCTAGCCAGAAAAAGAGGAAAAAAGTTGACTAGATCTTGGTAAATTGGTAATGGAAAGAGTTTGTGAACCATTAAAAATCATGGTATCGATGATCGATATTTCAGGGAATAGAAAAACCCAGCCAACTGTCTAGCTAGGGCAAGAAATTAAACAAAAATACTATTGTATTAGTAAAAATGAAGGAAACTTTTTTAGTTCAAGAGAAAGTTGAAGATGTATTCTGATCGGAATTTCTCTAAAACTAAGAACATTTTTTCGTAGAATAAAACAACAAATATAGGGTTGCAGAAAAGTTTGGAACTTGTATATTTTTAAATTAACTTCCGATTTATATATTTTTATAACAAAATAAAAAATGAACGACAGCTGCAAAACACAAGAATAAATATAGAAATTATGGGAGCTGAAGTAGAAAAGAAATCTTGATATAAAAACTAGATGATTCTCTACTTCTGGAAACTGATCTATGATATGGCAAATCTCTCGCTTATGCAAGAAACCATGCACTTTCTATAAATAATTTCATTTTTATTTTTTCCATATAAATGACTGATCTCCCTATAAATATGAAATACAGACATTACACAAAAGGTAGGATGATGATGTTGATGATGAAGTGTTTTTGGGAAGATGAAGCTGTGTGACCAAAGAATTAATTTCTTTTAATTTAAGAAAATAAAAGAATTATTATAAGTAGTGAGATATATATATTGATCTCTACCTTTGGCTTGATCAACCCCGGCAAATATTTCAGAATTGGGAATGAAGAAGAAATAATATATATATCGAATCCCAAAGAACCCTTTGTCAAAGGCTTTTAGACTAAAATTTTATTTATGGTTATTTTCTTCCTAGCTAGGTCTATCAATCTAGTCTAATTTAGAGAGAGAGAAAGAGAGAGAGGTTCAAAGAAAAAGATGGGGTGAGGTTTGTAATTGCTCTGAGTTAGAAAAAGACGTGGGAATTGTTTTTTGCCAAAACTGGATGCAAGATAGTGTAGTTTTAGCTAAATCAAACTGCTTTGTATTTTCAAATTCGCACCATTACTTGCAATTTCCCACTTTAACTCTCTACTCGCCAATTTACTTTATTGCCCCCTCCTCCAAACATATTAGTTTAACTCGGTGAATTATTGTCATTCACTTATAACTTATTAATTAGACATGTAAGTTTTCATTAAAATTGTGATCAAACCTCAAAAACATGGTTAAAAAAATCTCAAACTCATGACGTTTAGCATTCCCTAATTACACCAATTATTAATTTGGGAAAGCACAATTAGTCACAAATTAGGGTTTGTTTCGAAACATACAAATTAGGGTTATTGATGGTTTCCACGTATATATGCATCATGATGATCAGCCAATAATAAAGTTTGATGTATATATCTAGTGGTCCAATATCGTACTTTGAGTCTTAGTTTGTCTCATCACAGCTATATATTAATACTAATATGGACCACCATTTTCTTTTCTAGGGTTGAAAGCATTTTAGTGGCAGATTTCCAACGAGTATAGATTTTAAGCCATACTTGATCATATAATTGCACGGAAAACTAATATAAAGCGCGTTGAAAAGAATAATCAAATATGTAAATTAAAACTACTATATAGTATTCTTTTGTCATATATTTTAATTCTAAAATAGAATTTTAAGTGTAAAGGAAAATAAAAAAGGCTTTATCATATGTTTGGCCAGAGTTAACAAAATTTTCTACACAAATGATGATATAAGGATTCTTAATTTGCTTCAGTCTAAAGCGGTCAATTTCTTTAAAGAATAAAAGTATAAAAGTAAATTGCTCTAATTAAAGACTAAATTTCTTTAACCTCAAACTCTGACCTATTAAACTTGGCCTCGAGCCTACATTTTTGTATACCTGGTCTCATTTTTTAACCTAAAAAACATCTATTTGAATTTAAAATTAAATGGAAGATCAAGTTAAATAGACGTAATTCATTTTTACTCCTACATATACGTCAAAGTACATCAGGAGCTAACTGGGAGTTGTAGAAAATCTGGCCGGTCAGGGTGGCAGGTTTTGTATATTTGCCAGTGTGAAAGAAAGTATGGAGAGAAAGAGAGATTGGAAAAGTACTTTTAGTACAAAAGTAAACACGAGAAAAGGATGGCTGCGCATATCTGAATCCATTATCACCCTGTTGCCATATCTATGAAACTGGCATTAAAATGCCAAAAACAATGTATTAAAGAACTTTCATTTCTCATTTTCTTTATGATATACTACCTCCCTCTCAAAATACATTATCACTCTGTCTCAAAACATCATGTATTTTGAGACAGAGGTAGTATGAAAGAATTCCATTATTTCCTCCTTGAAACACTTCGAAATTTCATCCAAGAATATAATTATTACTAACTCTCCGTCCCTAATTACTCGTCGTTTTTCTTATGCATTTTGTATAAGAAAAGTGACTGCACCCTGTGAGAGCGGCGACGCCAGAGAAGACGATGGTGGAGGATTCTCGTCGGGGTACTTGAGAATCAGCATATTAGGCAGCAAAATTAGGGTTTTGTGAGGGTTAGAGAGGACGACGGAGGTGGGTGTTGGACGGTGGTCGGAGAGACCGAGAGATTGGAGGGTGACAGAGAGGGTGACGGGGAGAGAGGGCGATGGGTTTGTGAAGGGGAAGAGGGTGGCGTGATGTTTGACTAGAGTAGGGTTCTTGTCAAACTAATCATATGATTAATTAATGTCAAGAGAAGTTTAGATTATGTTTAAGATAAAGATTTAGTCTAGTTTAATGTAAACTTAGACTATAGAGTAAACGATGTATCTAATGGATAAAGAAATCGTATAACGGATAATAGAGGTAGAGAATCGAAGAAAACAATAGTTTGAGTTTTTCAGAGAATGCTCTAAACCCTAGTGTTTGATCTTAATTTCATTGTAATAATATAAATTCATGTTTATGACAAACATTGTCTCATCTTTCATTTCAAGTCTTAGTGAATTTATTACATAACATGACTATTTATAGATAGAGGACATGCCCTCCATTTAGATAATAATAAGTTCAAGGACTAGAGAAGCAAACACGAGAAACTATGGGAATTAAATGGCAATCTAGCAGCAGAATATACTTTCAGCGCTTTTCACTTTGGTCCTCACGTTTTTGCTTCTTGTTTATGGACATCCTCATCACTCCTTTACCAAGCTATCTTATATATCCGGATAATGAATCGACTAAGATAACTTTCTTCGAGCAGCCACTCTGAATAGATATCTTCGATGTTGACCCGTCATCGTTCCGGCGTTGATCATAGGGTTGACTTTGACCGGAGCTTGACCAGAGTTGACCAGGGGCTTTCGAAGATATTCACATGCTAAAAAGGAATTCGAGCAGCCTATTCTCTCTTCATGTTTCATAAACAACGAACCGGAAAGTCGATCGGGATGGTCCGCCCTCAAAAAACGACAAGTAATTAGGGACGGAGGAACTACTATTTAACACATTAACATGCAAATGCTTGCTTTCTTGCTGGTTATTAAGATTCATTTCCTCTGATTAATTTAGAAGTAAGCATATGCTGTGAAAACGGAGTATATTATACAAAACCTTTTTAAATCCTATTTTGGGATTGTTATGGGTTAACTAAAGGTCCAATTTTGTTACATACTTCAAGCCTGACCCAATTGAAAAAAAATAGGGTCAAAGCAAACTCAATTTGAATAAAGATTAGGCTCTTCCAGTCTAGGTTTGTTTTGGGCCGAGCTTAAATTAGACGTTCTGCTGATATATTTTAAATTTGACCCTCATAATTAAAACTCAAATGCTTAAGGAATAATTGATAAAACAGTCGGTCCGTCGGAAAATTCATAACTTTAAAAATTAATAATTTATATATAACATAATAAAATTATATAATAATTATTTATATTAAACATTATTAAATGTATGTCAAATATTATATCAAAAGGGGAATTATTTAATATCAATCATAATTATTTTGATTTTATTTCAAAATCGACAATCCTATTAGAACTAAAAAATTTATTTTGTTTTAAAAAATAATAAACATAGCAAAAAGTAAAAGTCATCAAGATTTGATATCATAATAATATTTATAATTATATCTAATAAATTTAGTTTTTCCTATTATTTGAAAAATAAGATATGCCCGTTTTAATTAGGAATAGGAAAAAAGAATACAACAAATTTTTATCATGAATAATAATTTAATAAAAATAATTTGAAAAAAATAATATATATTTTAATTTGAGTAGGAATAATTTTTAAATAATATGCTCATTTGAATAGGAAAAAAAAGACGTGTCCGTTTTAATTAGGAATAGGAAAAAAAATATAGTGGATTTTAATTAGAAAAAATTGTTTAATAAGAAAATTAGAAAAAATATAGTGTATTATAATTTTATTAGGAATATGTTTTAAAATAATAGATAGGAAATTGATTAAGAATAAAATTATTATATTAGGAAAAAGTAATTGGTAGAATTTTATCAAGACTCATTATGTTTTTATTGTGTTTTGATTTCTTAATTAGAATAGGGAAAAAAATAATATCATTGATTTAAAGTTGTAACTTGAAACCTAATTAAATTCAAAGTTCTATAAATATATGTGTCAAATTACTATTCGTTAATAAAACGTCATGTGTCGGATGTTGATTTGACAATAAAATTTGCAATTGGAACAGATTTAAAATTAAAAAAGTTTGCTATTGTATCCTCGCCTTTGGCTTTCGTCCTCGTTCGCCTTGGGATTGTAGATTTTGAAATAATATTCCCATTTGAATAGGAAAAAAGAAGACGTACCCGTTTTAATTAGGAATAGGAAAAAAATATAGTGGATTTTAAATAGAAAAAATTATTTAATAAGAAAATTAGAAAAAACATAGTGTATTATAATTTTATTAAGAATATATTTTTAAATAATAGATAGGAAATTGATTAAGAATAAAATTATTATATTAAGAAAAATTAATTGATAGAATTTTATCAGGACTCATTATGTTTTTATTGTGTTTTAATTTCTTAATTAGAATAGGAAAAAAATAATATCATTGACTTAAAATTGTAACTTGAAACCTAATTAAACTCAAAATTCTTTAAATAATTAAACTCAAAGTTCTATAAATACATGTGTCAAATTACTATATGTTAATAAAACGTCATGTGTCGGATGTTGATTTGACAATAAAATTTGCAATTCAATTTATAATTGGAACGGATTTAAAATTGAAAAAGTTTCGCTATTTTATATAAGATAATGGTTGTTTATATAAGGTTATTTTAGTCATTAATCTTCATGATGATTAACTTTCTTAATTATAACAAAGTCCTGAGTTGCGACAAAATTAAACTTGTACGGAAGGAGTATCTATGTAGAAATTTAACCAGGTTAACCTGCTCACGTACTTAATCTGGGTAAGCAATCATTTATATTTATTAATTTATTTGAAACAAGCATTCGTTTAACAAAGAATGGCATTCAGGGAATGCAATATCCTACGAGAGGAATTTTCTGAGTCGAAATTTATCTCACACGTCATTTATAAGTGTGCAAATAAAATGATAGTTTTTTTGGAAAGATTAGGTTGTGGAGATTAGAGGGGACGAGGACAGAGAGACGAAGATAATGAAAAAGAAAGAGGAATATTTTTTTCTCAATTAATTCTTTATTAATCATTTTTTTTATAAAAAATAATCAATTTTCAACCCACTTGCCACATCATACATAATGTTATATATGTTAACATTTCATTTACATACTTAATTATAGATGACGTGTTATGCTAAATCCACCCAAAAATTTATCAATCTTCAAATTTCTGTTTCAAAATAACCTAAAGTATTACAGCAAGAGAATTCTGGTGAAGTATTAGTGCGGCTCACAAACTACCACTTTTAAAAAGAACAGAACAGATCGGCAGGGCAGGGAGATACAGGAAAATACATATATATTTAAAAAAATAATTAGGTAAACATTTTGTTTAAAAAGGACGGATAAGTAAACATGTGTAGTCGGACCGGAAACGGCGTTTCCGGTCCTAAAGTTAATTAGCGTTAATTAATATAACCGGAATTGGGATTCCCGGTCCACCGGTTGACCGGGTTTCCCATTTCCGGTTCTGTTTTTTTTTTTTTCGCCGGCCCGATTTAGAAAAATCAAGTTTCCGGAAAATCTAGGCCGAATTAGAAAAATCTAAAGCTACCATCGTGTTCGTATCGAAGAAACGAGTCGAAAGGTACCGAACTTGAAGCTCGACGTCGCCGGAATATCGTCGGCCCGATTTGATTAAATCACGATTACGAAAAATCTAGGCCGAATTAGAAAAATCTAAAGCTACCATCGTGTTCGTATCGTGGAAACGAGTCAAACGGTACCGGACTTGAAGCTCGACGTCGCCGGGATCGGCCGGAATCGGAGAAAACAGAGGCGACGGGGAGAGAGAAAACTCGCTGTCGCGAGGTTGAAGAAAGCGGTTCGAACCAAATCGGTTCGGTTGGGTCCGGTTTTTTAAACCAGTTTTAATGTCAAATTACCAGCGTACCCTTAATTGATGTTCAAACACTGTTTTACCCTTCGGTTTTTAAAATAATTACAGAAAAATTAACGCGTCAGATTTTTGGTCAAAAGCTACTTTTGTCATTTCGCACTTTTATATCAGACCAGTTCGATTCAATTAAAGCCAGTTCGGTTCAGTACAGAACCGGTTTTCCCGAACCTAAACTCAGAACCAATCATTTATTTTTAAATCTTCCGAACCTAATATAACCTAAAATATATGTTCCGAACCTACGAAATTTTTACAGTAATTACTCGTAATTTTTTAGAAGATGATCGTGTAAAAATATGATCAAAAACCGGTAATGGCATTCCCGGTTTTACTTAAAACCGGTAATGGCATTCCCGGTTTTACGTAAAACCGGGTACCCCGAATCCGGTTTTAACTAAAACCGGACACTCCGAATCCGGTTTTAACTAATTAATGACGTCCCTAATCGTGATTAGTTGGACCGGAAACGGCGATTCCGGTCCGACTATTTCATTTCCACCTCCGGCTTAAATAGTACACAAAAGTACTGTGCCCGATACTGTTAATTAAATTACCTTTTTCAAAGTTTGAACGTGTCGTTTTGTCTTTGGCCAAATAGCAAAAGATGCAAATATCTAATAATTTAATAAAAGTAAATTGTTCAGTCATTAGAGGACTAAACATAAAAAATAAATAAATAAAAATTAGAGGACTAGTATCCCTATGTAAACATAGATAGATATCCTAAAAGAATTACAGAATTATTCGAATTTTGATTTCATTGGTTGTGTGGTTCTAAATTCCTAAGTTATTCAACATGCATATATTGATTAATTAAATTCTTAGGAATCATTGATTTTTATATGAATTTCTATGATTTAGATAAGCGCCACTACGTACACTAGCTAGCTTCACACACATTTTATTGCAAGTGTGAATTTTCTCACATTGAATATACAATAAAGCGATGTTATTTAATCGATCTATAAGCATAAACTGCATAAGATATCAACTTAATTATATATGTTTCGATGAGGTGAATTGTAATTTAGTAAAGTGAAGGAAGGAAAACTAAATAGGGAAATAGCTAGGCTAAGGGACGCGCGAAAGTAGCCTGATCAGTCACCCATCGGCCAGTCATGGACATTCGATGGGATGTCAGCCCATTGAGGCTCGATCGGGATGTCTCGAACCGCCTCACACAGAATAGGAAACCACGCTATTTCAATAAGAAATATTCGGAGACAATCAGGTCATATTGGGCACGATATTCAACAACTATATAAACACTCCCGTTATCACTTTCCTAAGCTCTAAACACTTATAATACATACATATGCAAACCATATTCTTTTCATGATAATAGTACATAGGTATTTCTTCAATGATGCACCATCGATCAACGATCTCGAGGCGAGCCTCGCAGACCAGTCTCAGATCGTAGACGGTTAATAAATCGTCGTCGAACCTCTCTCGATTCCAAATTCCAATGTGAATTCTATCAAGATTGCATGTTCCACACATATATTCATTTTCCGGATGAAACATGTAAAACAAGTGATAAAAAAATGTATTGTAAATATAAATCAAGCGAGAGTTTTCATTATGTATGGAAATAAAATATAGTAAAGGATATTTTAAACTTTTCTCAAAGAGGTGGCTTTCAAAATCACGATTCTGGAGAGAAATTATTTGGTGGAAATTTCATAGCACATCATCACTAATTAGGTATACATATTAGTAATTCACATGTTGGTCTCTATTTTGGGTGAACTTTGTCCTTTATCTTCTTGCTCCTCCTGAACAAGTTTCAATATCACATGGCATGGGTGGATGCTTCTGAATATGGAGCAATATATATATATATATATATATATATATATTGAGAGAGATTACACAGCTTTTGATCATGTAATTATATAAACAAAAGAGAGAGATTCATTTTCTTTTTATATAAGGATGAATTATTACTAAAAAATTAAAATGGCCGACCCAAATTGTATTCGCGTTTGATAATTTTCGAATAAAATTTATAGCTCTTCAAATTAGATAAAATTGTAGGTATTATCGAACAAATATTCGATTTTATAAAAAACACAATGCTTAAATATTTTCTATAGTTGTACGTATGACCACGAATCAAAAGTCTCAAAATTTAATTTGATGTTCGCATGTTTCAATATTTTAATCCGACAAGACAATTCATCAAAAGCATAAACATAGCACTTAAGATTGCTCCCCCACATATAGGACCTGATGCTTTTGCTACGGTTTTTTTCCTTTCAATAAACCTAATATATATGTTTGTACATAAACAAAAAACTTTACTACTGTAAGACATTATTATGGAATCTACAACCAAATGAAATTTATTCCCATAAAAATAGAATTAAAAAACCTGCTCATTAGAAATGGAATATCCAAGTGGCAATCGATTAAGCCATCCTCAAGAACCCTACCATGATCGAGATTGATAGATTTGGATTGCATGCAGGTGATTTGACTATAAGATTCTGTCTTCAAAGTTAAGACGATATTAGAGCAGTACTGGGGTTGCCCATTCTTTTAATCATATAAAATTCCTAAAGATTAGGGATAGTCGGAATCGAACTAATACATTGTTAAATGAACGATGCATGGTATGATAATTCTAGATACTGGGTGCAATTGCATTTACTGCAAATGCTTAATTTTTGTGCCTAACTCATGGACTGCACTGGTGTACTTTTGATTATATATAGGGTGTGTTCGTTTTGTTTTGCTTCAAATATTTTTAAAATGTATAATTTTTATTAAAAATGACAAAAAAAATTATGTATTTCAAAATTGTTTAGAATAAAATGAAACATGTTCCAAATACACAACGAACCAATCATGATTTCTCATTTTCAAAATATCGAATTATTTTGGAGTAAAAATATTTATATCACTCGAAGAAACTAAAAGGTCAATACAAATAAATCATTTGAGCTCTTGTACAAAAAAGTGACCTTAATTAGTACAAAAGCACAGCCTACATAGTACATATAGTACATGCAAACTAAAAATGCATCGCTATATTTTCTACTCCCTATGTCTCAAAAAACATCAATCATAAAAAAAATGTCATAATCATAAATTTTGAGATGAAAGTAGTAATATCTTGTGGAGCACGACTAGATTGGAAATCATTTGTGACAACCCATACTTTCTTAATTTTTTTCTATAGTTTTTGTTTAAAAAAAATAAAATATTCTCATAGTTTTGGCTACTATGGTTATTTGAATATTTGTATATATACAACGTCAAATTTCTGACAATAGAAAGTGGGAACAGTTCATGAAATATATTAATACTTTTATGGCTAGCTAGCTAAAGAAATTCGCGTCCAACCGAAAGAAATGTTTTCTGATCCTCTTTTGACGTGCCTTTGACTAGAGGCCTTTTGGCCACGGAATTGGCTAAAGACACTTGGCAATATGCGATCTGGCAACGATGTGGACGAAGACTTCATTTGTTAGTGATTGTACAGTTGTAAATTCTAATGCCAACTAGCTAGTGCAATATATAGTACTACTAAACACAATTTTATTGGTATAAAATGTAAGTTATCTCGACCCCAGGAAAGATAAATTTAAAGTTGAAAAAAAGTATGATAAATATTAATTATAAAGTCATTAATCATCTTTCACAGTTCTCACTTTATTTTTATATATCATTTTATTTTATTTTATCTTGTCTATTAACAATGACGGAGCCAAGATCCGAAAGTCTTAAATTCAATTTACAGAGGAACTTGAAAGTATTAAAATCGCACAATAAACTTTTTAGATAAAATCAAACTTAACTCTATTAAATTAATTAATAAATATTATATTATATTATTTCATAAAAATGGATTCTTTTAATTCAAATAAAGTATGTTGAAATATGAACCCAAGGAAACATAAAAAATTTCAAAAATTATGAGTTGTGATTTAAGAAACTTTAACATTTATATTTTTATATTAAGGATAATTTGAAAAAAAATTGATATAATAATTAAAAAAATTATATATATTGATTATTAGATTCTTCATTATATATCTCTTTATAATTGTACCATAAAACTTAAAATAAGAAATAAATTGAAGATTCAACAGAGATTATCTAAAAAATATTATAGTATAAATAAATCAAATGTAATTACAGTATGTAATACCATTCATAATGGGAGGAATTATGGAAGGAATAAAATATGTATTCAAGGCTTTAGCTTTGTAAAAGAAGAAAAAACTTGAGGCGATCGAGGTGAAGCGAAAGCCTTGTAAAAAAGGGAAAAAAATTGAGGTCAAGCAGAATTGAATTCTATACCTCGAGCTTGACAGAGTGGGATCCTGACTATCTAAGTTGGGTCAAGTATATATATAGTTACTTGTGTAGAAAAGTTAACTTTTATTTTTAAGTTATTGGGAGCAAATGTCCCGACCAGATCTATAGTGGATCCGTAATTGAGAGTGTCCATGATTAGAGTCGATGTAGCCACCGTCCGATTTGGCTCAAGTTATGGTCAAAATTGTCTGTTTTATACGGTTCAATAGTTTAGTAAACTGACCGTAAACTATTATTATGGTGTGGTTGATATACTTTTTATGAACTACCGTTATTATGGATATAGTGGGCGAAGTTATAGGATAAAATTTGTTGGTGTTTAAAATTTTTTATGCCAAAATAACTTCAATAGTTAGAGAAATTTATTTTCTTTTAACTTTTTTTTTGTTGAAAGTAAAGTTTTATTCATCGGGAAACATCCAAAATACACAATACAAAACATCCCAAAACTATTACCATAAAACTATTAAATTAGACAGACCATTTACTCAATAATCTATCAACTACATCACTATTGCAATTTGCAGCCAACAACACTATATTTCTTATCTTCTGAATCACCCTTGTAGAACTGCCATTCACTCCTGAAAAAACAACATTATTTCGTTCCAACCAAATGTAATAAACCACATCAACAAACACCAATCTTCTCGAGCTTGCCAGTCTTGATTTCCAGTAGTACATCTATTAAACTCAATTACCAGGTCTTCTATGCACTTCACATAATGGAGTTACATTTTTCCATATCACAATAGAAAACACACATTCCACAGCTTGTCCACACATGTAACAATCAACACTATTTAACACTCCCCATTTTAACAATCTTACTTTAATTGTCAATCTATCACCAATGATAATTAATTTAGTATGTAAATTTAGAAAGATGTTTTGCTGCTTCCACCGATGAAAATTTGTCTAATAAGAGAGAAAAAATTTATATAATACTATAATTATTTCTATGTTAATACTTTTTTATGTTTGGGATAATAAAAAAATATTATATTATTATACTCTACATTGAGAATTGTGAATCATAAAAAGACATTGAATAAAATTATATAACCTTAAATTTAAATACGAACATTAAAAATTTTATATAACTAAACAAGTTCTTAATTCTAAAAGTTATAGATTTTTTTTCTCTCCTAATTTAACGGAAACAACAAAATATTATTCCTAAGAGAGTAGTAATTTTTTTTCGTAAATTTACTTTTTTCCAATTTTTTTATGTTCACATTAACCAAGATGGCTTCTCCACTGATTATGGAGTAACAAATTTTTTTTTTTGATAATGGAGTAACAAATTTAATTATATAGAGTAAATTTTTATATATAACTTTAAGTTTTCTATTATAATTAAATTACTTAGTTTTTCACAAAACCATATGAATCACCAGTTAATTCGATCAATAACGGACCTGTCACTTTAGATTCGTCAATATTTAGAACCGGTCCTGAGCCAATATTAAATAAATTGTTGACTGCGGTCAAGTTCATGAACCGAAACTCTGCATATCGACCAATTCAGTTTGGGTTTGATTGGGGCTTGGTTCGAGTTTGATTCAGGGTTCGAACCAGCCACATCGCCACCTCTGCCCATATGATGTTCGTTAAAAAGTGTAAAAACGCAAAAGGAGAAAGAAATGGGGCAGTGATTTAAGAGGTTAAACAAAATATATATACTTGGTGCATGAAGTACTGTAAAAGAAAGTTGCACACTAATTAATTAATAAATCTAAATAATACTCCCCGTCTCTCGATACATGTGTTTTTAGTCTTGAAATAGTTGACTCTCATATATTATTTAAATCAAAATATGATGTATTTTTCACTTTATCTTATTATGTATGATAGACGGAGGGAATAATTAATTAAAGGCGATGTTCGAAAATAAGAGAGGGTTATATAAACTCTCAAGTCCCATTCTAAAGAGTGACAATCTTTGTTTTAAGTCTTCAGACAAAGGCTAGCTCTAGTCAAACGCAGCAACTTGAAGCTAGTTCAAACTAGTGGAAACTTGTGTGCAGAAAAAATCACTCTCTCGTACACACCTAAGAACTATTATTTCATTTTTCACCTAATTAATTCGTGAAATTAATCAATTTTTCGAATTAATTTCCTACTAACTTATAAATTTGTTGTTATTAATCAATCTCATAAATATACATATATGGCTCGTGGCAAGGTTCAGTTGAAGAGGATCGAGAACTCAGTTCACAGGCAGGTGACTTTCTGCAAGCGTCGAGCTGGTCTCCTTAAGAAGGCTAAGGAGCTTTCCATCCTTTGCGATGCTGAAATTGGTCTAATCATTTTCTCCGCTCATGGAAAGATCTATGAACTCTCTACCAAAGGGTAAATAATTTATTTCTTAATTTTTATATCATTTCTCTATTTATCACTTTAATTATTACCACCTCTGTATTATTATATATGATATTTTCGATTTTTAGGTTCATTCATCAATTTATGTAAGCGTATACAATAAAGTGACTAGATACATAGATTGATGAATAAATTTAAAATTTAAAAATATCATATATTTTGATATGTTGAGAGTAGTAATTTGTTTCGTGTCTAATTAATATGTTTAACATTTGTAGAAGCATGCAAGGGCTTATTGAGAAGTACACAAAATCCACCCCACACTGTGCTCAGATCGACCAAGGCGCCGTCGATACGAGGCAAACTCAACAGGTAAGTAATAGTTAATTTTGATACACTAATTAATTTCTGGAAAGTGAATTAATTAGTATTACTGTTTATGTCTGTCTTCCTCGATCAGAAGCTCAATATTGGTATATTGTAGACACCATTTTTTTTTTTGTGATGATAGTATAGTAGACACCATAATAACTTAGTGCAGTGTGCATGTACATAAAGAATATTGTCCTAGTCACTTTCATGTATTGAATAACTATAAAGTTTTTGGAGCGCATGAGATGCTGTTTTTGACATTTATTCAAATATATATATATATATATATATATGTAACGTGTCGATTGTTGATCGATGAAGCAAACAATTCACCGTAATTAAGCCCCTGTTTATTTCGACTTTTGAAATGTTTTTTTTTTTTTAAGATTATTTTTTGAAAGAGAATAAAAAATTGGATATATATATATTTATTTTTTCAAAAGTTAGAAAAATGAGAAATATACGAGAATTGTTTTTTTGAAAATAACCATTTCAAAACGTGAAACAAATTAAACCGAAGTATTATGAGATACGCTTTTCTTAATCATTGAGCTATATTTTGGTTGGCTGAATAAATAAGAATTATTTTGTGATTTTAATCTAAAATGTATCTCTAAGCACATACAGTCTTCAGTAGAAAAACCAATGACCTTGTTTCTTTGAGGATTTCATTTACGATCATATGAAAGATGTCACGACCCGAAAACCACCCTAACCGTGACCGCGTCTTAACCTCCTCGACCTGAGATTAAGACCGGCCTAATACAATTTCTCAATTAACAAGTATTAAATTACTGTATAATTTAATGAATAACTTAACAAGTCTTTATATTTTTACAATTCAGCTCTACCAACATGGAGTTTACATCTATCCGAGAATTAATAAAAGATTTTATAACAAAAGAAAATTGAAGTCTTCCCGCGTTTTCTCAAATCGCTTAATCTATGCACTGCAAGAAAAAGTAAGTAGTATTTGGATGAGTGACAACGCACTCAGTAAGCACCAAATACAAAATATAATGATATAAAGATAGACTAATAAATTATACACCCAAAGAAGTTTCGAAATCGATTAGATATTTTACAAACTCGATTTCTTCCTAAAACAATGTTAATATCTTTATATATATTTTTTCCAAAACTCAACATCCCGACACTCAAATGAACCCAAGAAAGTTTAAAGGTTTCTCGAAACTAAAACACAAACCAACAAAGATCCAAACAACCAGAAGACCATTACCAAAATCCACTAGCCTGACACTCGCCAAATCGAAACCAACTAAGCATTTATCTCGAATACGCGGAATGAATATATTTATATTTTTATCAAATCTCATCATAGTTCAGACTTCACAAAACCAAATCCGCTTTAAAACGCAGACTTATCGATTTAAAATCCAAACCAGTTAAAATAGTTTTTATCAAGGCAGAATTGAGTAAAATCGAAATGGTTTATTAAACCAGGGAAACTCTGACATTTACCCAAGTCGGTCGGTTGGCACGTGGTATCTAGATCCTGTCTAGGTACAGTAACGATACACCTTACCGCGTCTTTTGGCTTAGGTGCGCAACCATCGGCCTCACCGCGGGCCCGTCATCGTTACGGAAACGGTAACGATCCGTCTCCAAGTCTTTTGGCTTTGGTTAGCACAAAGCCAACCTCGACCTCACCGTGGGCACGTCCTCGTTACCAATGTCACTCTAGAAATGACAGGAACCCAAAACTAGATAGTTCCTCAATAAATTCGGTCTATGGCCATAACCTACACATGTGCCCGAGGAAGTATTTATACTTCCGTTCGAGAAATCATCTCGAATCCAAACTCAAAATCTTAATCGAAATCGATTTTCAAGAATTTATATGAAATTCATTTACACCAATAAATTCGAATTAATTTCCACAAGTTATTTATCAAGCATTTCTCAAATCATTTAAAAAAATCAATTTTCATTAATTAATATGAAATTCATGGATAAAACGGTTTAAAGTCAATTAGTGAAAGCTTGAAATATCAATTCACTAATTATATTTTATCAAACCAAGCCCGAAATATTGTTTTAATAATCAAATCGATACGCGATCATTAGTTTCCACAACCAAATTCATCAAACATATTTTCCAAGCACATTTATATATATATATATATATTTACCCACCATAGATATACGGTTTATTAGAGAACCGTTATAGTAGTATACAATGTATCGGGTACTTACCTTCTCCGCGACGCAACTCCTATGTCGAAAAACATCCCGCTCGTACGCTACTACTCGATCGCTTACTCGCATTTTCCAACCCGAACTACGTCACCTAAAGTAGTTAGAGACGTTATGACAACTTCTCTTAATTCATACCGATTCCCATACATCCTTATAAGATGTCATGAATGCATGAAACGCAACTTAAATGTCATGTTGAATGCACACAATTTTCATTTGGAAACACATCACAATAAGTTTTACAACACTTCCACAACCAGAAATTTCAGGGTGAGTGTATTTACTCAAAATAATTCTCATTTATTCACACAACAAACCAATTAATAAACCAATTTTAGATATTGAGAGGAGACTTATTTATCTTTCTAAAGGTATATTTTTCAAGGTCTAGTTCCATTAATTGAATTTATTATGAATTTTTCAAAGTCACGAAACTTGCTAGTTCTACACAGCATGACATACCCACATTCAAAATTTCATAAGTCAAGCTACAAAATACCAATTGACAAACCGCTTGAAGAATAATAAAGTAGACATACATAACTTTCCACACATATATAATACATGCCAAATGGATGAGTTTATCATAGTCAAAAAGATTACGAAATACAGAGCCTCAGCAAATCAGTAATTCAATCAGATTGAGCTTCTATCATTCAAAAATACATAACTCAACCTCTAAAAATCCAATTGACAAGAAATTTGAACCATTTTAAACTAGACATACGTAACTTTTCATACATATATAATACATGCGAAATTGATGAGTTTAACAGGATTAAAAAAATCACGAAATATAGATCATCAGCAGCAGAGTTACCCAATCAGACTGACCTTCCATCATTCAAAAATACATAATTTAATTCACAAAAATCCAATTTAAGAACTGTTTGAAAAAAAATAAAGTAGACATATAAATCTTTCTGTACATATATAATAAATGCCATATAGTCGAATTTGTCATGATAAAAAATAACCCGAAATATAGTATACAAAACTGTTTTTGTTTTCCCTCACTTTCTCCCTTTCTTTCCTCTCTCCCGTTTTCTCTCTTCCTTTCTTTCTGTTATTGTTTTTTTTTATTTTAAACATAAATAATGGTTTGAGTCGGTGGAAACTTAAAGTTTCCACCAATCACCAATAAATCCTCAAAGTTTAATAACTTATAAAACAGTCGTTATATATATTTAATCTTTAATATTTAATATAAGGTATAAGTCATAATATCGTTTTATTCTAATCATACGTATTTTTATATGATGAATGCACGTATGAAATTGATTAATTAAATTTCTACGTCTAATTAATTAATAACTGGGTTGTAACAAAAGATCTATCGATCCAATTGACTTGTTCATTATCTATTGAAAAGATTGAAGTGAAATTTTGATATCCATTCATCGTGAATTGAATGTTTTCTTCTTCTACTAATTTTCTTGTGCGTTGTTAGGAATAGAATGTAATTAAACATGGCTAATGACATGAATAAACACGAGCATGATCGAATATATATGTCTGAAGCAAGAGATCAGAGATCTCACAATCAACATGTAAATGATATAGTCAATCATCAATTGATTGTTATAATATTATTCTACATTAGGAAAATTCCAACTATGTATATATATATTGACATTCAAGTAATATTAATGCACGACATATAACCATCAGGATCCAAAAGAAGAGATCAATTCACTGAAACAGGAGATCGAAATTCTTCAGAAGGGTATCAGGTACGTACGAAATGTCCTATATTCAATAATATTCTCTCGATATGCTATTAATTCATTCCAAATTAGTCCAAATTATAGCTTTTGGGCATCACACAGGTATATGTTTGGAGGAGGATCTGGCCTAATGACATTGGACGAGTTACTTGCTCTTGAAAAACAGCTTGAAATTTGGATTTATCATATTCGCTCTGCAAAGGTACAAATTATATAATTTTTTGTTCAGAATTAATAGGATTTATTTTAATTTGGTTATATTTATGACTTTTCGGATTATATAATATATACAGATGGATATCATGTTTCAAGAGATACAGCTGCTGAAGAATAAGGTCAGCTAGCCATTTACTATCTAAATTACATAATACATATATATACATATATATTATTTTCTGAATTTCACAATACAATATAGTTGATCTTGTTGGTCAAATGCAACGTCCATGAATTTAGTTGCTTGAAATTTAGGTCTGGGTATATATATGATAGTTGCTTGATTTCTTAGATGATCTTTATTTATTCTTTAGCATGAATACTGATTTTAATTTTTTTTTTGGTATTGCAGGAAGGAATACTGAAAGCCACGAACAAGCATCTTCAAGATAAGGTAAAATATTCTGTGTACACAAAAATTGACTATGTAATTTGAGAATAAACATATATACCTCGTAAGCCATATCTACTAAGGAATTTTTCTTTAATTTTTCAAATAATAAAAATTATTAACAGATTATATATATATATATATATATTGATATTTCCTTTCGGCGCAGATTGAAGAGAACATAGGATATACTGACTTCGGACCAGGGAGTATTAGTATTGAGTACCCCCTGACTATTGACAATGACATCTTTCAATTTTAAGGATATATCAGCTATCTCTTTATTTAAATGGCAATTACAAATGATCTATCTAGTAATTTCTGCAATAATTCGTCCTATTTATGGGATGCATCGAATGTATGATCCTAAAAACATAAATACTACGTACTATGGTTTGTGTGCTGATTAATAAACGGATGGTGCAGGAGTTTCCTACTCCATTATGAAACAAGTAGGTTTCGTTTATTAACTTTATAAGATTTGATGTTTTGGATGAGTCGATATTTATCAATATTCATACATATATATTATTCGAATGGAAAACATTCAACTTCCGAATATTGAATTCAAACTTTTGGACAAACAATTATATGAATTGTATAATGATCTTGCGGACAAACAATTATACTATGCAATATTCTAATGGAAATCTAGTTTTGTTGAAATTTTATAGATAATAGTGAAATTTTTAATTTTAAATCGATTTTAATTGCAAATTTAATTGTAAATTTATTGTCAAATTAATATTCGATAGATAGGGTTTTATTAACGAATATTAATTTGACACATGTATTTTAGAACTTTGAGTTTAATTAGGTTTCAAGTTGCAATTTTAAGTCCATGATATATATATATATATTTTTTTTACTTATTCCTAATAAGATTTCTATTCTCTCTTCTCTTTGTTTGATATTATTTTTTTCCTATTCTAATTAAGAAATCAAAATATAATAAAAATATAATGATTCCAAATAAAATTCTACCAATTATTTTTTCCTAATATAATAATTTTATTCCTAATCAATTTCCTATCTATTATTTAAAAAATTATTCTCAATAAAATTATAATAAACTATATTTTTTTTCTAAATTTCTTATTAAAAAACTTTTCCTAATTAGAATTCATTATATTCATTTTTATTCCTAATTAAAACGGACATGTCTATTTTTTTTCCTATTCAAACGGGTATATTATTAAAAAAATTAATCCTAATCAAATTATAATATATATTATTTTTTCTTAAACTATTATTCCTAATAAAAATCTGTTATTTTTTTTTCATTCTGAATTAAAACGGGCATATCTTATTTTTCAAGCAATAGGAACAACTAAATTGATTACATGCAATTATAAATTTTATTATGAAATCAAATCTTGATATGTAACTCTTACTTTTTGCTATATTTTTTTTAAAATAAAATAAATTTTTAATTTTAGGATGGTAGATTTTGAAATATAATCAAAATAATTATAATTAATATAGAGTTAAAATAATTATCTTTTATATAATATTTGACATAAATTTAATATTTTTTAATACGAATAATTATTATATAATTTTTTATATAATATATTTAAATTTTTAAAGGTACGGATTTCTGTCCAACGAATGAACCTACTGACTTGTAAGAATAAAACTATGAAGTTATGACTATGCTCATTCGGGAAAAAATTGAGTCCAATGAAAATTGTGAAACCATTAGGATCGTAATGACGATTTGTAACGATTTTTCCTTAAATCTGTAAACTCTTACTTTTCATTTGTAAAAGAAATGAAGTTAATTAGGGTTCTAATTTTATGACTCTTCAACTTGATGGGTCCACAAGACCCAGCCCTCTCTAACTCTCCTCACCCGTTTAAAGGGGTCGGATCGACCCACTAATTGTCAGCTCAATCTTTATTCTTTCGGGATGAAGTTGTTAAAGTGATAGATGAAGGATGATTATATGAACTTTATTAAACATGAGTTGCAAAATATGTATTTTTAAAAATAAAAACCAACACCCATTAAATAAAACACGTGTGATATTTATTAAAATCCGTAACTTTTATATATAAAAATATTATTTTATTATTTTATATCTTGACAAAAGCACTTGGTAGGTGACAGTGGCCCAAAAGTCGACAGCCCAATATATCTATCCCATCCATGGTGATCCTATCTATTCTATATGTTTATTTAATATGTCGCAAATCAAATACGCCGTTATAAAATTTCAAAAATTTAATAGATATCATATAATTTTATTTATTAGATGTTATTGTGTGTGGTGTGACTTCCTGCTAACGTAGAAAATAAGTATTGAGCTTTTCTTTATCAAATTTTAAGAAGATGAACTCTATCAACGGTCTCTTACCCATCCTATACATCGAGACTAATAAATTCCATTTATCCATTCTATATGTGCAAATCGGAACATTCGTTCATTTTTAAAACATACAAGCGTCCGATCCTTATACCTCGACTGCCATATTGTATCGATCATATTTATTGATACAAATTAAAAACAAGGCAATCGAAAGCAAATTTTGTATGAATTACATCTTCCATTTTTAATTTTTTTCTATATAAAAAATATGATATTTAATTTAGAATGGAGATGGGATATATTAAAAATATCGCAATATATTTTGATGATTAAAATATAAAAATAAAAAGTGTTGCAGTAAGATAAAAAAAAATATATATATTTTTTAATTTATTTTAGTTTTATTTTAATTATTTTAAATTCTATTTTTATTTTTTAAATTATAAGTAAGTAATAAATAAAAAGATGATTTAAAAATTAAATCTGTAATCAATTTTCTTCTTCTTGTTCGTTCCTATTGTAAAACACTGTTTCGCTCCCTCCTCTCATCGTATTCACGCTTACTGGAATTTTGTAGCAGCTGAGCAGCCATGACTCTGGAAATCGAAGCTCGAGAGTAATGTCTTCGTCTTATTCTTTCTTCTGCTTTAGTTCGATTATATTTTTCCCTGTATGTTACGTCAAGATTTTTAGGTATTAAGATAATATTTCAAAAGTAAAAATCAAAACTTTTCCAGCTATCAATTCAGTGTTTGAAGCAATAATCAACCTTAGGTGTATATGAACGTATTGGGGTTCTTTTGTTGTTGTAAGCTTTCGGATTGGAAACTAATTTTGAGTGCTATTCCAATTTTCAGTGTGATAAAGATAGTGCTTCAGTTCTGCAAAGAGAATTCTTTGCATCAAACTTTTCAGACGCTTCAGAACGAATGCCAGGTCTCTTTGAATACAGTTGACAGCATTGAGACATTCGTTGCCGATATTAATAATGGAAGATGGGATGCAATCTTGCCCCAAGTTGCTCAATTAAAGCTCCCGAGAGTTATATTGGAGGATTTGTATGAGCAGGTGTGCCATTCACTAATTTTGTGCGTATTTCTTAATCTTATGCTGTTTTATTTCGTAATTAATTAGTCTCTTATGTATTTATAGATTGTGTTGGAAATGATCGAACTGCGTGAGTTGGACACTGCACGTGCTATATTGAGGCAGACTCAGGCAATGAGTGTGATGAAACAAGAGCAACCAGAAAGATACTTGCGGCTTGAGCATCTTCTCGTCAGAACTTATTTCGATCCCAATGAGGTGAGAACGCTGTTATCAATATGATAATTTTTTTGTTGCTTGCTTGTCAGTTGTTTCACTTTGAGGAAACTGAGTGTGTACTGTCTCTGCTGCTGGTTGCTCCTTACTCCTTAATTTCGGTGTTCAGAACATTTGTTTACTGGTTACTTATGTTATGTGAGTTTGCACTTGCACTTATGCCACATTTATTGTATTTCAGGCTTATCAAGAGTCAACAAAAGAGAGGCAACGATCACAAATTTCCCAAGGTTTTTTTTTTCTCCCTTTGAACTGTTTTGCTTTTGCGCCCCATTTACTCCAAAATATTTTAGAGAAACAGAGCTGTGTGTACAGGTTTTAGTTACATGTTCTTCTTAGCTTATTCGTCTTTGTTTAACATGAAAATGTGGAATAGTCCATCTCTCTTTTGTTGTTTAAGAGCCTAAAAGGGGTCGCAAGTTAACTAGGGTTAGAGTACCTTGATAGTTGATACTTTAAATTTTGTTAGTTGCTATGGATTAGAAAGAATTAATGTGTTGAAAGACCTTTGTATAATTACCATTTATGTGTACAGCTTATTTTATCTTCATTCCTGCTATCTTGAATCTTCTTTTGCATACAGCTCTTGCTGCTGAAGTTAGTGTTGTACCACCTTCTCGATTGATGGCTTTGATTGGTCAGGCATTGAAATGGCAGCAGCACCAAGGTAACTTTTCTGTGGATGCTACTACTTGGTATATATGTGCTATTTAAGTGTATTTAACAGCTTGGATGGAGTTTTACCAGTTTGTTGCACGTATAAACTTATAAAATTGTGCATCACTATATGTCCTTTTTGACCTTTTTTTCATCTTGGGTTGGGTGGGTGCTGTGCTGGGCAACCAAACCTTTCTTTAGATGATCGACATTCCAAATCTTGACATTGTTTCTCTCTTCCTGTCTTCTCCCATCTGCTTTTAAAACTGCACTTGATAGGCACCATAGCCCATAATATGTCATGACGTTGTGTTTGTAACTGTTACTATGTGTCAACATCTATCTTAAATTGCATGTGCTACTGACCTGTGTTGAGCTGGCCTTTTGCAACGGCCTACACTGAAAATGTTAGTGGGTGGCTTTATGCTTAGTAAAGAATTTCTGTTTCGTACATTTCAGGTTTGCTTCCTCCAGGAACACAGTTTGACTTATTTAGAGGAGCGGCTGCCATGAAACAAGATGTAAACGACCAGTACCCAACGACACTTTCACACACCATTAAGGTGAAGACTATGCTCTTTTTCCCTGATGCCTCAGTTTCTTCTGCATGAAAATTAAATAGTGACTCATAATATTAAATGAATTGGATGGATTTCCGTTTTCAATGTTTTAAATTGAACCCTTTTTTCTTTTTGTCTATCTAATCATCTGGATTGTGAAACCTTGCTGCAGTTTGGAACTAAAAGTCATGCAGAATGTGCTAGGTTTTCTCCAGATGGACAGTTTCTTGTTTCATCCTCCGTTGATGGGTTTATCGAGGTGAACTTTTGTAGAAAGTGTCAAGGCGTGGTTATTGTATCATTGACAAGTATTGATTTGTTTCATGTTTTGTGTGTCAGGTCTGGGATTACATTAGCGGGAAGCTCAAAAAGGACCTTCAGTACCAGGCTGATGTGAGTCATGTGCTTTTTTACGGATACTTTCCTCTAATTAGATCGAACTACTGAAAATATGCATTGGGCTGCTAAATATAGTATGGGCTTGGTAACTAAAAATTGGAGATACATTGGCTCTTCTTTTTTGCTGTAATCCAGATTTATACTTTCTTTTTTAGAGGAATAAACTTTTACTTTTTGATGTTTAGTTCTAGAGCATTGATCCCAAAAATGTCCATAAAAAGTGTTGTTAAGGGGATACATAGTGATTCCAACTTGTTTTGTCATTGACTCTATTGTTTCATGATAAATAGTTTAGTAAGTATCGTAGATCTGCATTCCGGATTTTTACTAAAGTGCTTTGTCATATGCAGGAAACTTTCATGATGCATGATGATGCAGTTCTGTGCGTTGATTTCAGCAGAGATTCTGAGATGCTTGCATCTGGGTCACAAGATGGGAAGATCAAAGTAAGTTGAACTTGAGAGGAGTTTCCTTTTTCTCATTCAACCTTGTCATATAGATAACTTGTCTGAAGAGATAACCTTGATGCTATCTAAAAAAATAACTATCAGTGTTTCTCCTGTCACTAGTTTCATTTGATTATTGTAGGCTAAGATGTTTTTCCAGAAGTTGAACAGTTTTGTTTACTTTCTCTCCAGTTGGTAGACTCTAAAATATATTTCTCTTTTCTATCGTTACTAGTTGATTTAACAGATCTTCAAAAAGTATGGTATTCGTTTAAATGCTTTCTCTAACATTGAATATGAATGCAGGTTTGGCGAATAAGGACAGGTCAATGCTTGCGCCGTCTTGAAAGAGCTCATTCTAAGGGTATCACAAGTCTTGTTTTCTCTCGTGATGGAACCCAGCTACTAAGTACATCCTTTGACAGCACAGCAAGGTTCAAATGGATTAATGCTTGCTTTTTGGTTTTTATATCTTACTATTTGTTACCTTTATTAATCTGTTCTTTTTTGACTAAAATCTGTATATTGTTGCATCTCATGCTTGATGAAGAATCCATGGCCTAAAATCTGGGAAGCTACTAAAAGAGTTCCGTGGCCATACATCTTATGTGAACGATGCCATTTTCACAGCTGATGGCAATCGTGTAATTACTGCCTCCAGTGACTGCACAATCAAGGTAAGCTACTTAATTTGCAGGCAACTGTGTGGCATTCTTTCTACACTATTCCATATAATGAGCCATTTATTATCTCATGTTATATAGGTCTGGGATGTGAAGACTACAGAGTGCTTACAGACATTTAGGCCGCCACCTCCTTTACGGGTAAACTTATCACACAGCACAATAAAGAAATTGTTTCATTGGCTTACTTAGTATTTGGTTAGGTTACTATTAACCACCTCATTTTGTTTTTAGGGAGGTGATGCTTCAGTAAACTCTGTCCATCTTTTCCCAAAGAATACTGATCATATTGTTGTCTGCAACAAGACTTCGTCAATATACATTATGACCCTTCAAGGACAGGTACCTATTCTATTGCTTAAACTTGTGAAATTACGTACCATTCAGATTCTAGTTCATTTACAATCTCCTTCGTACCTAATCTTCCGGGATTCCTATTGATAACTAATATTTTCTTATTATTTCGAATATTGGGTAGGTTGTGAAGAGCTTTTCATCAGGAAAAAGGGAAGGTGGTGATTTTCTTGCAGCTTGTGTGTCCCCAAAAGGAGAATGGATATACTGTGTCGGTGAAGACAGGTATTTTTAGTTGGCCACTGCTTATTGGCCAACAATCTAAAGTTGTCGTGCTTCTTCTATTTGATTCTGGTTCAGTATTTTCATCTTTTTGAGTTTGAGGCCACCCGTCCAATCTTACAATATCAGTAAATCTGTCTTGCTGTAGCTGTTTTAATGTCAAACTTTAGAGCCAAACTCCTGAGAAAATTGACTTCACTTCCACATCTCATATGGGGTTTATGTCTCTTGACAAAAGTCCAATGTTTTTTCATTAGCTTTAGAGGTTCCTTTGTTTATATATTTTGTTCTTTTCATGCAGGAATGTGTACTGCTTCAGCTTCCAATCTGGTAAACTTGAGCATTTAATGAAGGTAAAGCTCTTTCAGCTTTTTGAGTGAATATGCCACCATTTGGAGTATTTTCATATATATTTTTAATTAATTATTTTCCGATTTAGAATTAGACGTCGTTTGAAATCCCCTTTAATGTCTCTTTGACAGGTTCATGACAAGGATGTTATTGGCGTTACGCATCATCCTCATAGAAATCTTATTGCGACTTACAGTGAAGATAGCACCATGAAATTATGGAAGCCTTGAATTCTCAGCTGTTGAATGGTATTTGTTGTCTATCCAACACAACATTGAGTTTTTGCTTCATTTCGTCGTTTTTCCATTTTAGCATGTAATGCTGATATAGAAACCTTCATGTAGTTCTTTAGTATATTTGTTAATGTAATATTAATAGGGATGGAGATTATATTCACTCTATTTGTGTTTTTTAGTTTAGAACATAAAACAAGTATCGACAAGATTTATTTATTTTCATTCTTGACGAGGAAGTTCTTGCTTGAAAATTTCGGTGCTTTTCGTGCTATTTTCACAAACATCTTTGAGCGCCGCAAAAAGTTGGTGATTGAAAAACAATTTAAAGACCGTTATCAAACTGAACTGAGCTGGTACAGTGAGTTAGCTGCAATTGGACCATTGTTTTCTTCAGAGTCTGCCAACACACAAACCCTAAATTAAAACACCATTACCCATAATTTGATAAGGTGACTGTTACAAGTCATATTCATCCTTTTTATAGCTCAAATTCTGATTTCCACGTAATGTTAATTTTGATAGCCCAGCTAAAAGCTTTCGCGTGTTGACTTTTCCTTTTGAAAAATTGTTAATCTGAATATTTATTTTTAGATATTTCAGGTAGGATTCGATTACATAGGATTTTATTGTTCGTGCTCATGCAATACAGTTTTACTTAACAGTACAACTTAGATTCTCGTCAGATTAGTCCTCAATTTTCTTTCAATGACAATGGAAGCAGATTTAAAACAAAACCACCTTTATAGATTATATAGCAATGCCTACTTTTATACATTTGTGTAATTGTGTTGTGTCACATAAAACTAAATAATGTAAAATTAAAAAGTAAAAGCACTTTTCAACCTTCCAAGTTTATACTAAGGGTGATCCAAGTTGTATTTCAAGATATATAATGATAAAACTATAAATTCCTAGAAAAAAAATATTTTCAAAAATTCATAGCAATTTCTGCCCGCTAAATCGAGCTTCAATCGGAGGGAAAATAATGATTTGGCTCATTAATCTTGTCCTAAGAATATTAGACGAACCTGATCATACGAGGGAATTGAAGATACAATTATTATGGGCAAAAACAATTTGACCATCTTTCACTATCATGAGATGTGACAATAATTATTATTTGCTACAAAATTTGGATAGATGAAGTACCCTATATATAACATTAAACTTAGGTAAACATTTCTCCAACCTTGAACGTGGCTTTTGTGAAGATATGACCGGTTTCATGAAGTACTCGTGCTTCGGGTGTATAATTCTTTTAGCGATTTCAGTTGTACAAGGACAACGACAAGATTATAACCAATCTGAGATCAGAAGAGTTGGGAAAAGATCAATGGTGCCTGGCATGTTCATATTTGGAGACTCATTGATTGACAATGGGAATAACAATGATCTCCTTACATTTGCTTGGGCAAACTATTTTCCTTATGGAATTGACTTCCTTGGTGGCCCCACTGGTCGCTTCTCCAATGGCTTCACAATAGTTGATCAAATATGTAAGTGATCATATATTCCTATACTTAATTTCCAACATATTGTTAATTATTTTGCTAATTAATTAAGAATCTTATTTACTAGTATGATTTTGTTCGATTTTTAATAGTTTGTTTGGTAAATGCTGATTACAGCTGAAATGTTAGGACTTCCACTGATTCCAGCACATTCGGAAGTTTCTACGAACAAAGTTTTTCGAGGAGTCAACTATGCATCTGCCGCTGCCGGGATACTTGATGCTACCGGAATGAATTTCGTAAGCCGGAAAATAAAAAAAAATAAATAGAACTTGTTTGTATATTTATTTTGTTAGAACTTAATTGTTCAAATGTTTTCAATTTTGAAATGGTTCAGGTGAGCCGAATCCCATTTAATCGACAAATAAAGAATTTCGCCAGCACCCTCGATCAGGTCAGACGCAATTCTCGGACAGCTGTCATGGCTGAAAGGATTGGGAGTTACATATTCTTTGTTGGGATGGGAAGCAATGACTACCTCAACAATTACCTAATGCCTGATTATCCCACAAAAAATCAATACAATGCCTTTGAATATGCTGATCTCTTGATCAAACAGTACAGACTCCAACTCATTGTAAGATATATTAATTAATTCCACACCCAAATCATTTTCATATTAATTAAGCTGAAATATTTAATGATTGCTATCAAATTTATACTGGTGCAGAGCCTTTACAAGTTAGGAGCGAGGAAATTTGTGATCTCCGGGCTAGGAAGTATAGGTTGCATACCGTCTATTAGGGCGCAAAGCCCTGATGGACGATGCAACAAACAAGCAAACCTTCTCATTGAACCTTTCAACGCAAACGCTAAAGCAATGATCAACAACTTGAATGTGCAACTTCCTGGTGCCAAATTCATTTTTATCGACATTGCTCGCTTGTTCGATGACCTCATTGATAATGCCAAAATCTATGGTTAGCAGCACACACAATATCAATTAATTGCATTTGACAATTTTAATTTTAATAGGGATTTCGTCATCAGTCCATATGTATTTTCGATTTATAGGAATTAGTCTTTTAAAGTTTATTTATTTATATATTTTGTATATATGTGCAGGGTTTTCAGTGACGGACGAAGGTTGTTGTGGAGTAGGAAGAAATAGGGGACAGCTAACATGCCTTCCAATGGAGACGCCATGTCCGAACAGAGATGACTATGTGTTTTGGGACGCTTTCCATCCAACACAAGCTGTCAATGTGCTTTTCGGAAAAAAGGCTTTCAACGGTGACCCTCGCTTTGTTTTTCCCATGAATATTCACCAGCTTGCTCTTCTCCCAAACATCTGAAAAAAAAAAAGATATAGGACGATCGACGACCTTAAAATTACGTATATATGGTATCTAAAGTGGGACTATGTTTGCACAACTTCTTAAGTCATTTTAGTTTTTTTTCAGTGTGTCAATCTTCCTCTTTCCCTCGTCATGTAATCACTTGGAACATTATATCATATGCATTCTTAATATATGATATGTAAAATGGCTTTTGTTTATGGTGCATATCCACTCGGTTTAATTGAAATTAGAATGATTGATCAGATGAATAAAACTATATTTCCAACACAAAATTTGAACAATATAATTAAATGTATATGAACCCAATTCGATTTGATTCAACACTCCAATGATTTTACTGTTCTCTGAGAAAATATATTCCTCTAAAGCTAATACAAATATTTTCAATCTCATGTTTTAAATTTCAGTAATGTACAATTAAGTTTTTCTGAAGCATCGACTCAAAGTTTCCACCACTCTATTTCCAGTCTTACTCGATCAGCTATACGTACGAAAAGCTACTGCTACAATTAAATACTTGTGGTGTGGAACATGAATTTAATTACTATATGATCACTAGCTAGGAATACTGTTGTATAGTTTAAGTCATTTAACTATTTTTAATAACAAAAGAACAAAACTGAATAACTTTCAAAAAAAAAAAAAAAAGGACAAAATTGAATGAAATAAAAAGGCTCAATTTATTGCATTAACTTGCGTTCATAGAAAAAGATCAAACAAAACAAAACATTAATGAAAAAACAAATTTGTTCTGTGGTTTACTGGTAAAAGAAAATAAACAAAATCTAACAAACGAGCAACTCTCAATTCACTTGCCAAAATTTGGCCACACATTTCCTCAGGTGGCCTTCTTAATCACGTCCTTTGGTGGACCAATATTGATAGAAAGATCAACATTAACCTGGTGAGATTTGTAATATTCAACAGCTGCTTTTGTTACCTCCTTGGACATCTCGTCTAGTAGCCACAAAAGTCCGCAAATCTCATTGATATCATCAAGCTTTTCGATGCCCTGGAAGGAGTTCCCGGTGACTTCAAGCATCAACTGAGACATTTCCATCTTTTTGTTGTCCTTATAGATCCTCGCCAAGTGCTCCTTGGTTTTCAGCAGCCTATCCTCGAGTGACTTCTCTTGATCCACCTTGAATTTGTCTCGCCTCGCTTCAGGAACGTTGATAAACCTAGAAAAGTACATACCGTGAATCTCATGTGGTGAAGGCCAACCCAATGGAATCCGTTCATTAGGGCTGTAAATGATCACAAAGGCTTGAACATCACACAATATGGATAATTCTTTCACTTTCTTCATCAAACCTTCCCTTCTCTTTCTAAGGCTAGCGTTTCTAGCACTACCTACTGGTATCCAGCCTAATTTTAGTCTTCTCCTAGTCATATCTCCCTCACCCCCTCTCACTACTACCATCCATATATCAAAATGAAAAAAATAAAATGTAGATCTCTCACTACTTAAAAAATAGGGGGTTCAAGGGTTTTATAGCTAGATATATTCTAACTTGACAAACTATTTAAACTTATTTATGGTTATATAAATCTCAAAGATTACGGTATTCCTTATTGTTATAATCTCGAAAAAGGAATGTAAATTCTCAAATTTGACATTTTGAATTATAATGGTCACAACATATATTATTTTATCGCCGGTTAACATACTATGTCTGACATTTTTGAAATGAATGATATGACGTAGATAAGAGAGTGTCAACCAATAAACACAACCACTTTGGATTTAAATATTTGTGACACTAACAAGACATGACAATTTATAATTAAATAATTTTGGCTTTCTAATGCATAAATAAATATATGTAGCATTGATATTTTGCGATGTACATAACAATGTACAATTATGATAAATAAAATTATGTTGGGTTTTGTAACGACGTGATTATTTGATCGAATCAATGTCGAATTAATTGATTTGTCATCTTTGACAAAAATTAATTAAAAAAATTATTGTGAAGATTTAAACCAAAATAAATTAGAAAAAGATGTTATTTTTCCTATAAAAAATATTAGAAAAATATTCTTTCATGAAGTTGATTCCTATTTTAAAGTCATTGGAGAAAACTCTATTGAAGACATTATTAAAAGCTTTTGGCAGCAAGCTTTCAAAGTGTTCTTAGGACCAACTTCTCACAAGAAGGCGGAGCACAACGTACATTATTAAAAGCTTTCGGCAGCAAGCTTTCAAAGTATCCTTAGGACCAGCTTCTCACAAAAAGGCGGAGCACAACGTTACGGTTGAAGACCTTCACAAGGTATATCTTAATATTTTTTTAAGGTTTTCATTATACTGAGAAATTCAATTATTCATTCTATGAAGGGATTATCTACAAGTGAAAAACAAGTTATTCTTCTTTAAAAATGACGGACAAGTTATTCTTCTTTAAAAAGAACGGATCCTATAGTAGTAGGCTATAGAAGAACTCTATTCACTCGAGGGGTTTATGGTGGGGCGAAGCGGGTGTTAGCCTAGGAAAATTCCATAATACTTACCGGTATAAGAAGTAGAGTAGTTTCACATAGGAATTGCGGAAAGAGTCTTTGGTGGGGCGAAGCGGGTGTTAGCCTGGGCAAATTCCAATTGTACTTTTAATTTCCATTATAGTGAAACTCGTAGATGTAGAAATCGGATTGGTTTCGAACCATGTAAAAAATATCGTGTGTACCTTTCTTTCTGCACTTGATTATTCTGTTTGCATGAAAATTACACAGTGTGCCTAAGTTTGCATAACCGTTGTAGACAATGAAATTTTGACAAAAAAACAAATAACATAGGTCATGTGTCATATGCACATGAAATGGGGTCAAAATTAGGTCAATCAGGCAAAACAAGAAACATAGGCCTTAAGGGTTGGAGAAAGCCTCACAACTGAAAGGTGTAAGCCTTAACACGACCATGAGAAGCCCATAGTGCATAAAGAAGGTCTGGAGAAGGCTGAACAAAACTAAAGAAAATAGACTTCGAGAAGCTTGCTCAAAAATGCTCTAACCAAGACTTAAATAAAAGATATTTGATTCACTTTATATAAGAAAAGTGAATCAGGTCTACATCTGAAATCACAGAAGTGAGCCAGGATAGAATATATAAGGTAAGTGAATATTCGCCAATTTAAGGCAATGTTCTGATCACACAGCCCAGATCACACACATATGGAAAAAATCATATTCGTGTTTAGGAAAGGAAGGCGATCACGTCAATGCCCATAACTTTAGGGAAGATCAAACAAGATATATATGGTAAGTGGAATATTCGCATATCAAGGCGACATTCTGTTCACATACCCTACATCACCTTCACCAACTTTAAATACAAGACTTGTTTCATTTGCAAAGGATCCAAAAAACATATAGCTGCTACTATACACAAATTTCTAGTTTTCCAGATGCCACTTTCAGAGCTTCACTCAGGTGAGCCTCCACCCTCATCGGCACCAAAGCAGCCCGAGCTCCCCCCCATAAAAGGGAGTACATCAAATCTGGGTCCAAAATAGCTTTGTGGCTGAAATCTTCGAAGAGGAGTAGCCTAGGTTTTGTTTTAGAGTAGACGTTAATCAAGGGATTCATAGGAGTTGTACCACAATCGCATTGATATTTTAAGATTAATAAAAATATTAATTTCGTATTTTATTTGTTGCTTTGAATATTCGCCTACAAACCCTAACCCTAGCTTGTGATTTTTCCTAGTCTACAAATTGGCACGTTTGGTGGGACCCTCTTACCCTTCTTCTCTCGTTTACTCTTAAGAATTGGTTGAAATGGAATTTTCTGGAAAAAATAAGGATCACCAAAATAGGAGCCTATCCATAGGTTCAGACACCAAGGCTGCCTCTAGCGAGGCATCAGGGCTTCCAAATACTATGGAAGAAAAGGCTAGCAGCGAACCTGCTACGCCCAGATCCCAAGTGGATAAAGAGTTTCCTTCTCTTATGAGGGAAATTTTAGTCTCTCCTAAAAATAAGGGAGCATGTCACTCTCAAAAGAGTGGATCAAGTGGAACACCGATAATTTTTGGTGGTCTAGAGAGGACCATCAGGTCCTCACTTACAAACAGGTTGGTTCACCCCGATAAGAAAATATCACCTAAAAGCTACTAAAGATGATTTTTTTGCCAAAAAATTCGCACCTCATGATGTGTTTGAGACCGTCAATGTAATGATGGTAGGAGAAAAGTCGGTTGAGGAACAACTGGTCACCATAACTGAAATGCTAACTGACTTCATGAAAGAGATCAGGGAAACACTTGAAAAACTGTCTAAAGGTGCTGGAAAAAGGCATGTGGAGGAAGATGACATAACCACGTCTCATTTGGACATGCCAGAAAAGGGTCACCAACATGCAGTAATCTTTTCTAAAATGCCCTTTGATGGGTCATTAGCCTCAAACTCGAATGAATTTATGCAGGAGGCAATAAAGAGAATGGCTCGTGAAGTGATGTTTGAGGAAATGGGGGTACCCAATTCATCATAGACTTACGATGAGCCATATTCGGCTAGAATAGAGGCTTTGAGGTTTCCACTAAACTATCAACCACCTAAGCTGAAGGAGTTTGATGGGAAGGGTAGCACTATCCCAAAACAACACATAACGCATTTTGTCGAGACTTGCAACCACGCCGGTACAAGTGGGGATTTGTTAGTGAGGCAATACATTCGTTCCCTAAAGGGCAACGCTTTTGAATGGTACATCAACCTCGTCCCTAGATCTATAGACTCATGGGCTCAATTAGAAAGAGAGTTCTTGACCTGCTTCTATAGCATCCAACGACATATCACGAAGTTAGACCTCGCTTCCATCTATCAAGAGGATGATGAACATGTTTTAAACTATGTCCAAAGGTAGAAACCTCTCAGTTTAACTTGCAAAGAAAAAATATCCGAGATAAAAGCAGGAAAGACATGGTTTGGACTTAAAACATGTCCTCTTACCTTTTGAGCCTTTATCATTTGAGGAGTTAGTCATAAAGGCATATGTGTTAGAGATGACTATTAAAGGTGAAAAAGCTCAACGACACTTTACATCACGATGGGAGGACAAATATGAAACGAGGTCAAAATCTTCATCTTAAAATATGTAGGTGAAATACCTCCTAAGTACGAGGATAAACTGTCTAAGAAGCCTCATCCAAACATTGGGACATTTACCTTCTAAGTAAAAGGCTAAACTACTTAACAAGCCGCAGCTAGTTAAACTGCCTAATAAGCCTTGACCAAACGTCGAGGCAACCACCTCCTAAGCACGAGGTTAAATTACCTAATAAGCCTCAACCAGGCAGTCACCTCCTAAGCACAAGGTTAAACTGCCTAATAAGCCTCAACCAAATATTGAGACAGTCACCTCCTAAGTATGAGATTAAACTGCCTAATAAGCCTCAACCAAATATTGAGGCAGTCACCTCCTAACTACGAGGTTAAACTACTAAATAGACCTCAACCGAACATTGGGGCAACATTGAGACGTCATACGAACTATGTAATGACTTGATTTCTCTTTAAAGAGGATATGTAGGCAACTTAGGTTAAAATCTCGAGTTCAGTCACATTGACACATTATTACCCTTCCAACATCTCCATAATTATGGCTTCTAAATGTAAAAAATGTTCCGACTAAACACCGAGGCATCACCTGACTCTTTTGTTCTAAAAGAGGGTCAGTTAAACTAAGAAAAATCACCTTAGTAAAGGTTGAACTACGTACACGACTTGATTTCTCCTTAAAGAAGATACGTAGGCAGCTTGAATTAACACCTCAAGTTCAGTCACCAAAATATTAAAATGTTAAAGTGGGTCAACTAAGGGTCAACATCTGAAAATTCTAGTTAAGGACCTGATTTCGACTTCAGGTAGATGACCTGATTTTGACTATTGGGTCAAGATCTGAAAATTCTAGCTAAGGATCTGATTTCGGCTTCGTGACCTGATTTTGACTATTGGGTCAAGACCTGAAAATTCTAGCTAAGGACCTGATTTCGACTTCGGGTAGATGGCCTGATTTTGACTATTGGGTAAAAGACCCGAAAATTCTAGCCCAGGGTGTCGGCCCCGCTCCCGACCGCCTCGTCCGATCAGAAACGGTGCCGTCTATTTGTTCGTTAACTTAACTTTATTCGATTATCCATTATTAAGAACATAACATCAAGTCGATCACAAATACAATTATACAAATTAAGTCTTTGCGGAAAATATAATACATTTTAAAATAACACGATACTTATAAAATAGAGAGAAAGAGTCCTAATGCCGCAGAGCCCACCTTATTCGATATCGTACAATGATGAATGCCGCTAACTTCTCTTTCAAAATTTCCAACTCAACCTGAAGAGAAAGAACATAGATTTTTCGGAAAGGGTAAGCTATAATGCTTAGTGAGGTTTTATTGAAAACATTTCATTGAAACATTGTTTAAATCATTTTGTCATCAGAAGTCGTCATAAAACATCTTTAGAAATCGTCGAACCCCATCAGTGAAAATATCGGGATGATTGACAATAGGAGCGACCTACTGTAGTATCCTAATCTATCATCAGCCCGTCAACATGGACGCAATTAAAAATTCCAGTTAGATATACTAAGAGAGCCGTACCAACTGATCAAACTGTCAACATGGGGTCACAAGGACCTAGTACTCTATATGGATTGGATCGCCACGAAGTCGACCGAACCCTCTATCAATAAAACATTTTAAGTGGGTTCGCATTTATATAATATGTATAATAAAGCAAAAACTTGCTTTTAAATTCATCATTCATCGCTAAGCAAAAACTTGCTTTTAAATCATTAGGAAGCAAAGAATACTTTGCTTTTAGGGTCTTTAAAGGTTCTCTCCAGTTTTCAAAAGTATAATACGTATCTATGCCATATATTTAAATAAAACTTAAAGCAGCGAAATAATCAGAAACTAAGTATAAATATATACATATTATATAAATGCGAACCCACTTAAATAATCAGAAACTTAGTCTTTTGTAAATATTTAAAAACATAAGGGTGAAATAGTCTTTTAACAGTTTGAACCGGTTTAGGTTAAGTATAAATAGAATTGAACCGACCGGTTCATTCATTCTCTTCTTCTTCTCCTTCTCACCCGATCGACTCTCTCTTCTCCGTCTCTGTTCATCGTCGACTACACCGGAGACGACCGTCTCCGGCTCGTTTCTTGGCCGTTCTCGGTAGAATTTGACATGGGGAGTATGAGTTTACAATCGGTTTTCTCTAATTTTGATCTAGTAAGTTTTAATTTTGATTTTGAAAAATAAGGGTTCATCGTCAATTTTAGGGATTTTGTCCGATTCTCACATATGTTATTCTACTCCATCTCTACAACGTTTCTACATAAAAATAGACTTTAAAAATGCTCTAATTTAGCATGAATTTCATTTTAAAGTTTCGGGTTCTTACCGATTTGGCTGAGATTGATGATTTCCGGTGTTGGTTGGTTTTGTGGTAGGTTGGGGACATCGAATTGAGACTCAATTCTGCTGGAAACGGCGACTCGGTCCGTGACTCAGTGTTGACTGGGCGTCAACTCAGTGGCTTCCCGGCGGCTGCTGGATCGACGGCGTCGACGGGGGTGATCAATGGACAACAACGAACACGACTGAGGTACGTTTAAAACACTCTGGAAAATTTTCCTTCATGGTTGGTTCTGGGTTGTCGAATTGCTCTCTGTTTCTATCTGTTTAATGTTTCTGCTGTCACAGTGAAGCTGTGGTGTGTTTATAAGCTGTTAGGAGGTTAGGATTGATTAGGTTGGCAGCTGGTAGGTTTAGAAAAATAACAGTAGGCCTTTTGACATTGATTTGAGTGTTTTCCTGTTGAAAGTTGAAATTGTAAAGTATTTTGTGACCCAACTCCAGACAGAATGAACTTGTGCAGAGGGTAACTTATTTTTAACTTGGGTGAGATGTCTTTGACTAAAGAATTACATACTGGTTCTATATAATTGTAGGCTTTCCCATGTATAGAAAATGGCTTGACTTGTTTGTTTTTCTTGTGTAGTGATTGTCAAAAGGATGAATGCTTGACTTGGGTTGCAGGCTGCCATGGAAGACTCTTCTTGCAGAATGTGGCTGCCGGTTGGAAGTGTATTATGTATAGGTATAATGGTGAGATAGCTAGTAGTATATGTAGTAGAATAAGGTAGTATTGGATGTGTCTTTACGTATTGGACATTACTTCTAAAGATTATAATTTGGCTATTGGAAATTGAGTGTTCAAAGATGTAAATGGACATTATAAACAAACTTTCTTGTTGTAATTTTAGTGTAGAAAATATTTCTTAGTAATGCATATTGTTACTTAAATTCATTCGTCTCAATTAGTATTCAATCGTCAAAATAAACGTAACTTGACGTAGAAGTAGGAACATCCACTATTGTTATTAACGTAAAACGCAATTTATCTAAATGTGAAAACTTGTCGAAATTGGTTCGTTACACATGGCCTGATTTTGACTTCGGGGAGATGACCTGATTTCGACTTTGGTTTAAGACACAAAAATTCAGATCATATGACCTGAATTTGACTTCGGATGCGTCACCAAAATGAAGGAAGTCTCGAGAGACATAGGCGTTGGAGGTGATTAAGAAAAAAAAGGAACATGGATTTATTACGTTCTCGATATATGCATATATATGTATGTATAAAGTGAGGCTAATAAAAAATAGCCTCGCTCAAAAAAATAACTTACCCAAAAATAAATATGTGATAAGTTAAAAATCAAAATGCCTAAAGTGACGAAACCTATAAAAACGGGTCGAGGCTAATAAAATAGCTAAGGTTGAGATTAGCTTACCCGAAATAAATATGGGGTAAGTTAAAAATCAAAATGCCTAAAGTGACAAAACCTATAAAAATGGGTCACTTAAGGCGAGGCTAATGAACTAGCCAATTTCAAGGTTAGCTTACCTAAAAATAAATATTTGGTAAGTTAAAAATCAAAATGCCTAAAGTGACGAAATCTAAAAAAATGGGTCACATAGCTGAGGTTTAATAAAACAGACAAGGTTGGGATTAGCGAAAATAAAAATGTGGTAAGTTAAAAATCAAAATGCCTAAAGTGACGAAACCTATAAAAATGGGTCACTTAAGGCGAGGCTAATGAAATAGCCAAATTCAAAGGTAACTTACCCAAAAATAAATAAAGAAAAGGTGGTAAGTTAGAATTCAAGTATCTAATTGACCTAAAAAAAGTCATCGATAGATAGGCTAATAAAAGGGCCTAGCTCAATAGGTTGCTTTTGATCTTGCTTAGCCATAGCTATTGCAGAAGCTCAATAGGTTGCTTACTCGAAAATAAAGAGACGTACCCTATAAAAATGAGTCTCTTGAAATTCAAAGGTAAACTTGACAAAAAAAAAGATGGTGAGTTAAAATTCAAGTCTCTAAGTGACCTAAAAAGGACACCGATAGTTAGGCTAATAAAAAGGTCTAGCTCAATAGGTAGCTTACTCAAAAATAAATATCAGGTAAGTTAAATCTCAAGTTGTCTAAAGAGACGTACCCTATAAATATGGACCTCTTCAGACAAAACTAATACAATAGTCAAATTCGAAGGTAACTTACCCGAAGAAAATATGTGGTAAGTATATAGTCAAGTCACGAAGGGACCTGAAAGATAAGGCAGTCATTGACTGAGTCACCAAATAAATATAATGTCCAAATAGTCTAAGAGGAGTAGCCTATAAAAATGGGTTACTTAAGCCGGTGCTAATGAAACTGCAAATTCAAGGTTAGCTTATGCGAAAATAAATATCAAGTAAGTTAACGAGGCATCTGAGATGAAACTATTAAAATAGTTGAGGCAAAGGGTTAGCACCTAAAAAAATTAAACGTCCTTCAATATTCCTAGAAAATATTTGAGGGCAATCATAAAAAAGAAGATGTCTCTTTCTTTCAAGCCTAGGTCATTGGATACATTACTAAAACTAATACCCACGATCAAGCCTTAAAAGGGGACATTTATAGACGATGAAATTTTGACAAAAAATAATAACATAGGTCTTGTGTCATATTCAAATGAAATGGGGTCAAAATTAGGTCAATCAGACCAAACAAGGAACATAGGCCTCAAGGGTTGGAGAAAGCCTCACAACTGAAAGGCATTAGCCTTAATAAGGCTACGGAAAGCCCGCAGTGCATAAAGAAGGTCTAGAGATGCCTGAACGAAACTTAAGAAAAGAGACTTCGAGAAGCTTGCTAAAAAATGCTCTAACCAAGACATAAATAAAAGATATTTGATTCACTTTAAATAAGAAAAGTGAATCAGGTCTACACCTAAAATCACGGAAGTGAGCCAGAAAGGTAAGTGAATATTCACCTATTTAAGGCAATGTTTTGATCACATAGCTCAGATCACACACATATGGAAAAAATCATATTCAAGTATATTCGTGTTCAGGAAAGGAAGGTGATCACGTCAACGCCCATAACCTTAAGGGAAGATCAAACAAGGTATATATGGTAAGTGGAATATTCGCATATCAAGGCGACATTCTGTTCACATACCCTACATCGCTTTCACCAACTTTAAATAGAGGACTTGTTTCATTTGCAAAGGATCCAAAAAACATACAGCTGCTACTATAAATTTCCAGTTTTCCAGACGCCACTTCCAGAGCTTCACTCAGGTGAGCCTCCACCCTTATCGGCACCAAAGCAGCCCGGGCTCCCGCCCATGAAAGGAAGTACATCAAATCTGGGTCCAAAATAGCTTTGTGGCTGAAATGAGGAGTAGCCTAGGTTTTGTTTTAGTGTAGACGTTAATAAAGAAATTGATAGGAGTTGTACCACAATCACATTGATATTTTGAGATTAATAAAAATATTAATTTCGTATTTTATTTATTGCATTGAATATTCGTTTGTTAACGCTAACCCTACCTTATGATTTTTCCTAGTCTACAACCGTAGTTCACATAACTATTACAACCAGCATATAACGAGTAATTCCGCAAAATCAGGACGGCCGGTGTTCTTTCAAGTTTTATTCATATAACTTTTTAAGTTTTTTTTGCTTTGTGCTATTTTCTCTATAAAGAATAGTTATTTATTTTATCTTTCAGTGCTGATAAATCATTTGCAGATGAATCCTAAAATTTTCTTAGCTAGTAATATCTAGTTTATGACATGGTTTGTCATACTGAAATAATTTAAATTAGAACTTTCAATATATACACATTTGGTTACATCTTTGTTCTTATGTTTTTACATTTTGGAACTATCAAAATAAAATAGAAACTCTCTACCTGCTTAAAGAATAGGTGGTCATAGGAGTTTTATAACAAGATCTTTTAATCTGGCCAATTGTTCAAATTTATTTATGGTTATATATATAAATCTGTGAGAGTATGATATTTCTTTTTGTTAGAGCATCTCCAGTGGAGAATTCAAATATTCTTTGGGATGTGATTTGGGTTTAAGTTTACAGTGGAATAAATTGTTGGGAGGTTGATATGGCACCTAAAAATCCAACATTTTTTTTCTCCAATTCTCCTTTTAAAGCTTTATCTCTTCTAAATCCAAATTTCATTTCACTTCATTTTTATCATTAAAAATATAAGACCACATCATCCTTTACCAATCATATTTTTTCAATTTTTATTTATAAATAATTACTTAAAGTTGCAATGGAGATACTAAATCTAAATATATATAAATATATTTTTTTTCTCTTTTGATTTTGATATCATCTATGTGGCACAATTTCGTATCCTAAATTGATATTTGCCGTGAAGATGCTCTTATACTCTCAAAACATGAATGTAAATTTTCAAATTTGACATTTTAAATTATTATGGCCGGGTAGGGGCATATTTATGATATGCTTTCGCGGATTAATTTAACATGGTATGTATGACATTTTTGAAGTGATAGTACATGAATTTAGTGACGTAGATAAAGGAGTGTCAACCAATAAAAACATGTCACTTCATATACTTAAATATTTGTGACACTCTCTAGGATTATAGGGAAATTTTATCTTTACTTTTTTAATATATTATTTTCGTCTTTAATTATTTATCATTTTTTTATGCAATTATTCGTAATTTTTTTCATCTCATTTGCATATCGTATTAAACGAAGTCGATGCTCATAAGAAATAATGTTCGTAGCCCAACAAACCAATCTCGTAGAAACCTTTTCATCAAACTCCATACAATGTTATTTTTTCAGACTAAAAAAGATAAAGAGAACACCTAAATACTTGATGGGTAACACACTACACACCCACAATATTGCACAATTTTCAATCGAGACTCATACTGCCCATCACAAAGAAAAAATGAACTTTTTAATCATTTTCATTAAAGCCTAGATATATCAGAAAAATAATACAACTGACCTCAAAATCTACGGACGCCTTATCTCCATTACAGAATAAGAATAAATTGTCATCGAAGCACCAGAAGGTGAGCTTCAAGCCTTGTATCCTCTGTGATATTGAAAGAATGGAGGAGGAAATGCCAAACTTCAAGATATGTATTTCATAAAAAGGAAGAAACAAGAGAGGGGAGATATGGTCACCCTCAAAATCTGTTTCCATCGAGCCATTGATTATTAACGAGTGACATATACAACGAACACTCGCCATAATCCATGATATGAAATATACATGGAATCTAAAATCAAAGAGGACTTCCTCAACATGCAAAATCATAATTCATAGAGTCATATGCTTTTCGAATATCAATTGTTAAAGCACTCAATAGCTTCCCTACATCCATGTGATAACCCTGATTGGCTACATAAATAGATCTCCCAGCAACAAAAGTCGACTGCAAATGGGTAAATTAACTTAAGGAGAACCTTAGCTAACCTAGATGTATGGATTTTTGAAATCACCTTATATAAAATGGAGTAGCATGCAATCGACCCGAAGTCTTTGAAGCAATATTGTGGATTAGTACACTTCGAAATGATTTTCAATACAGTGGCTGACACCAAATTCTTCGCAATCCGTCCATAGGAAAAGAAAGGGAGAACTGCTCTAGTTAACTAAGAACCCACCGATGCCCAATTCTTTTGGAGAAAATAAGAATTAAACCCATCCACACCATGAGCTTTAGTATCATTGGGCATCCTTACCGTCTTCCACTAAAATGTGTGTAATAAACAAATCGTTATCTTCGGTAGACAGCAGGGTACCATGCAAAAATACCCTACTCACTGCATTGCTATCCCGTCGCGTAGAAACTCCCAAAAGTGTCTTATAATACTCAACCATATATATGAACACCGATCTCATATCCTTGTTGGTAGTAATATATATACCCATTAGGAAGTTTCAAACTTCTAATTGAATTCCTTTCCATACATACCTTAACAAAGTTGTGGAAGAAAGATGCATTGGCATTGCCTAACTTCAACCAATGTATCATCGATTTATGACAATAAAAGCCCTTCTCTTGGGCTAGCAAGTCACACAGATTAACTACCAATGCTCTTTCATCATCAAGTAGTACTTAACTTTGTTCATAGGATTACCTTTAACGTAAATCTGAATCTCAGAAACCAGCTTATGCATCCATTCCACTCTCTTATACATAGGTGATTAAGAACCTGTAAAGCCTTCTTGGAAAATTTGAATTTATGCCATAACCCATACATTGTAGTATATACCCCATACCTCATGATGTCAACCGCCACTATAGACTGAAAAGAGGGATGGGACATCCACATATTAAAGAAACGAAAAAGCTTTATAGTACTTGGCTCTCACATGTCTCAAAGATTGACAATTATCAGCAAATGATACGACAAACCACACGGAGGAACTTCACATAACACACAAGGAAAAACAAATCCCGACAACTAATGTTCATAAGGGCCCGATCAAGCTACACCAGACCATATCCTAAATATCCTGGTAATTATTTGACCCAAGTGTATTTACAACCTTGGCTAGTCATCTCTAATTAATTAAACAAATATCCCACAAGCACTACTGAAAGTCTCATATATCAGCAGCCTCCAACGCAACACCTCCAAATTTTTGAGCTTCGAATCATTGTGTTAAAGTAGCCCTGAATTACCCACGAACCACCCACAACCTGACTCAAACTTTGCAAATCAGACCATAACCTAAGTCTAGCCCCATTAAACCCTTAAACAAACGGTCCATATCAGCAAACTAGAACCCACCGTCATTTTAAAATGAGTCAATTGTGCACACATACATTACGTACGTAGATCCTGCATATGTACACTAACCAGGTCAAATAATATCCAGATACGCCCAATAGATGATAAGAAGAATTATGTCACTGGCCCAAGTTAATACCACGCCTCATTTTATCTATAGTCAGTGACTGAGCCTTCATTTCATTTATACCACATGCATTCAAATGAGAAACCACAACCAGCCACCTAATTACCTCTGATTGCTTATTATGTGTTTTCAACCTACAAATGTTATAAGAGCCCAAATTCATCCCCTCTCAGGGATACGACTAGTAGCCTTGGCCTTAACAATGCTTGAAGATTCAAAAATCTCCCCAACCGAAATATAATCCACAATGGTACTTGACTCCCTCTTCCGAAAAGCTACTGGCCATGATAGATGCGAATGAATGTCAACATAAGTCTTCACCGGGACAACTTTCCTCTTATTACCCTTAGAATTCTTAGTAACGTGATTCCACAAGGTGGCCTCATGATGATTTGAGAGAGAAGCCTCATTAGTAATGGCATTCCCTTTATCCATCTCTTTAGAATTCTCACATTTCTGGACCACATCCTCAATAATGTCGCCAACTGGAGCATCGATGATAGGCGGCGGAATGATTTGAACACCATCCTCCTTCCGACGCCTGAGCCCGTCTAACCTTACACTTCTCTCCATCACATGACCCACCTAATGAATCTAAGAACTGTTTTTTGAAAGGAAGAAAGAAGTGCGAGTAAAATGGACTACGTGATTTGATTTTACAATAACAAACACACGTCAGGTCGCTAGCTATGCTCTGGTGGTTTAATGTTGTATAGAATGAAGTCATCTCGATTATACTCGTTAGAAACTGCTATACCATTGGTACAATTCAACAATTAATCTTAAATCTTATATTTATGTATAATTAATTCAAACTTTACTTAGATTCTCCTAAACTAAAATGAAGAAAAAGATATACTCCGTATTCATCAAATTGGCAGAGGCTAAACTGTCTATCTATCCTGCGAATTATGCGATTCTCAAACTTCAAATATCTGTGGTATACATGCATGTTGCTGCATGTGAATATGTGACAC